>NC_133813.1:1500238-1592738 GCF_043250625.1 Sebastes fasciatus
TAATTCATAAAATGTGACATAAATAGATTTTTTTTTTTATTTGCTTCTTTATTTATCTTTGTATTAATTCCCTTATTTATTTACTCTTCTGTTTAATTTTTCCCTTTTATTTATTGACGTATTTAGTTTTTTATTAATTTTTAGATTTATTAATTTATTTTTTGCATTTATTTATTTATTTATTTATTTAGCATTAATTTGTATTTTTTTTATATTTATTTTTTCATTTATTTTGCATAAATTTGTATTTGTTTATTTATTTATTTATGCATGATTTTACTTTGCATTTCACCCCTTATTTATTTCCTCAAACGTATTTGTTTCTGTACTTTTCTTTACACATTTCTTTATACATTTCCGCCTCATTATGTGAATGGGAGGGCCGTCACTCAACGTGTGTCATCATGGGGTCCCGGTGCATGACTCTATGCTAGCTAGTCTCGTACCGGTACAGATGTGCAGATCAACCGTCTGAAGCTGAACTCTTTCGTGGACCCACCGTCAGTCTCCTCCCAGATGTTTAGCTCGTTCAGAGAGGGAACCTCCAGGCCGCCGCCGGAAACGCACCTTTTTTTTCAAGAGCTAGACACAAAAATCACATCGTCAAATTTTCTTCTGCTGTTAACACGAAACACTTCCTATGGCCGGCAGCGACGCGGCGCCTCGTCTGCTGACGTTCTTCAGTCGTGATGAAACCTCCTCAAACACACATACTGAAACGCTCAGCTGGCTGCTGCAGCATGTGAGCTGGATGAAACGGGATCCTGCTGCTGTCATGTGTTATCATTCAGAGTGGAGGCGCGCCCTCCGTACCGAGGTCACGCTCTGCACATACGCCAGAGTGCATGTTCTCTGCAGCACGTATGTTCATTTAAACCAACTCAAGTGGATCTCCTCCAACATGTGAAGCTTTATTTAGGCGTGTTTGTGCCGGCAGCACCGCCGTGTGCTCCGTCTGGGAACTACGTCACAGAACCATCTCCAGCTCCTCAGAGTGACGGAGCAGTGACCCAGTTTCCAGTCAGGACCGTCCCTGTAGGGATTGAGTAATAACCTCAACTCAGTGTTTATACTGCAGCAGAGTTTTATTGGGTGTTTCACAATAAAGTGAAACCGTGTAAATGTGTGTCCTGACAGCAATACGACCACTGGAGGCCCAACCAGCCCGACAGCTTCTTCCAGTCCGGAGAGGACTGTGTGGTGATGATCTGGCACGAGGGAGGCCAGTGGAACGACGTGCCCTGCAACTATCACCTGACCTTCACCTGCAAGAAGGGCACAGGTACGCACACTCATGCACACTATATCACACTAATGCACACTAATGCACACTAATACACACTAATGCACACTAATGCACACTAATACACACTAATGCACACTAATATACACTAATGCACACTAATACAAACTACTACACACTAATGCACACTAATGCACACTAATGCAGACTAATACATAGTAATACACACTCATGCACACTATATCACACTAATGCACACTAATGCACACTAATACACACTAATGCACACTAATGCACACTAATGCACACTAATGCACACTAATATACACTAATGCACACTAATGCACACTAATACAAACTAATACACACTAATGCACACTAATGCACACTAATGCAGACTAATACATAGTAATACACACTAATGCACACTAATGCACACTATATCACACTAATGCACACTAATGCACACTAATACACACTAATGCACACTAATGCACACTAATACACACTAATGCACACT
Organism: Sebastes fasciatus; assembly: GCF_043250625.1. Lineage (NCBI taxonomy): Eukaryota > Metazoa > Chordata > Actinopteri > Perciformes > Sebastidae > Sebastes > Sebastes fasciatus. The sequence goes on from NC_133813.1 coordinate 1,502,002, forward strand.
AATGCACACTAATGCACACTAATATACACTAATGCACACTAATGCACACTAATACACACTACTACACACTAATGCACACTAATACATAGTAATGCACACTAATACATACTAATGCACACTAATGCACACTAATACACACCACTACACACTAATGCACACTAATACATAGTAATGCACACTAATACATACTAATGCACACTAATGCACACTAATACACACTACTACACACTAATGCACACTAATGCACACTAATGCACACTAATGCACACTAATACACACTGATGCACACTAATATACACTAATGCACACTAATGCACACTAATACAAACTAATACACACTACTACACACTAATGCACACTAATGCACACTAATGCAGACTAATACATAGTAATGCACACTAATACATACTAATGCACACTAATACACACTAATGCACACTAATGCACACTAATGCACACTAATGCACACTAATACACACTAATGCACACTAATGCACACTAATACACACTAATGCACACTAATATACACTAATGCACACTAATGCACACTAATACAAACTAATACACACTACTACACACTAATGCACACTAATGCAGACTAATACATAGTAATGCACACTAATACATACTAATGCACACTAATACACACTACTACACACTAATGCACACTAATACATAGTAATGCACACTAATACATACTAATGCACACTAATGCACACTAATACACACCACTACACACTAATGCACACTAATACATAGTAATGCACACTAATACATACTAATGCACACTAATGCACACTAATACACACTACTACACACTAATGCACACTAATACATAGTAATGCACACTAATACATACTAATGCACACTAATGCACACTAATACACACCACTACACACTAATGCACACTAATACATAGTAATGCACACTAATACATACTAATGCACACTAATGCACACTAATACACACTACTACACACTAATGCACACTAATACATAGTAATGCACACTAATGCACACTAATACACACTACTACACACTAATACACACTACTACACACTAATGCACACTAATACATAGTAATGCACACTAATGCACACTAATACACACTAATGCACATTAATGCACACTAATACACACTAATACACACTAATGCACACTACTACACACTAATGCACACTACTACACACTAATGCACACTACTACGCACTAATACACACTACTACACACTACTACACACTGCATAGAGCCTGTTGTAATGTGTTCTGTACGAACACGTCGATGTTCAATAAGTGTGAGTTGAAGCTCTCTGTGTTCTCCACCATCAGTCTCATGTGGGCAGCCCCCCGTGGTGAAGGATACCCGCGTGTTCGGTGCCGTGAAGCCTCGCTACGAGATCAACGCGCTGCTCCGCTATCACTGTGAACCGGGCTTCATCCAGAGACACCCCCCCACCGTACGCTGCCGAGCCAACGGCCAATGGGACGAGCCCAAAGTCACCTGCACAAGCCGTGAGTGTTCGCTCCAGAATCACCGAGCTGTTTGGAGGAATGTTTTTTTTACTTCTAACGCTCTTTTTCCATCCGTCCTCTCAGCCGCCACCTACCACAAGTCGTTGACTCTGCGGCGCCCTAACCACCACGTCCATCACCCGAAGAGCGCTCAGAAACCCGATCAGAACCAGGAGCAGCAGCAGAGTTACAGCGTCTTCCAGAGCTTCTGGAACCCGTTCCAGAGGGAGAAGAGGCAGCAAACCCACGACGAGGACCGGATCAGGCACTGATCGGGGGTTTGTGAGTCAGCTCCGCGGCGGCGAGCGAACACGGCGGGCTCGCCGGAGGCATCGATAGACGGTAGAGATGCACTGAACTGTCTATCGATGGCTCTCTAAAGGACGAGGGGGACGTGTTTCACCACAACACCGTCCCCCCAGAAACACTCCAGGATCTGAACCGTCACACTAGAGACGACTTAGTTTCATTATATCAGGACACGACGCTCAACGCTCCATCATCACTCTGACCTCCATCTGACCTCCATAAGGTGTGAAGAGGGTCTAGACCAGCGGTCAGCAACCTGCAGCTCTGCAGCTCTTCTCCAGCGGCTCCCTGTGGACTTACAAACATGGAAACTCTTCTTTTGTTTACATCTTCATTTTTATTTATCATTGTTGTAGGTCTCTGGTACGACGGTACGACGGTACGACGGTACGACGGTACGACGGAGTATTAGGGCCACATTGAGGAAAAAAATATTTTGGGGATTACGAGAATAAAGTCAGAATATAAAGTAGTAATTTTACGTGTTTTTTTTCCCCCGTAAAATTATGACCTTATTCTCGTAATATTACGACTTTTTTTCTCGTAAAGTTATGACTTCATTCTTGTAATATTACAAATGTTTTCTCTTAATGCAATGACTATATTGTTGTTTTATTACGACTTTTTTCCCGTTAAGTTATGACTTTATTCTCGTAATCTTCTGACTATTGTGTAAATCTCAGATGTTTTTTCCTCAATGTGGCCCTAATACTCCGTAGTACATTGTCTCTTTGGCCTTCGCTGCATTAGACTGATATACTATATACTTAGACTATAAACTGTGTTACCTTCATCACAATGATCACATGTCTTCTGACAGTAAAGGTTGCTGACCCCTGGACTAAGTTTATGATTTTGGGAAGATACAACCTGAGCGTTGTCGCGTCGTCTCGCCACCAAAACACAACATCCACTGACGTACCTGTGGTTTATTTTTATAAGAATTAGCCCGGTAGTTTTGAGGATTTTAGATAATGTTATTGAGCATGAATTCATCACTTTAAATTATTATCATAGAGCATTTTTAAATGTGTCCAGTTTCGGTTTATTGACTCATTTTGACCGGCTGATTTTTGTAGATTTTTGTACAAAAAAAATATTTTAGCTGAGAAAAAGTTTTTTTTTTTTTTAAATAAAAGGGAGATTTAAAGAGCGGCACACGAAGCTGAAGAGGAGATTATTATGAATGTGTGTGTGCTATTAATCATAGGATATATATATAATATAGATACTATATGAAGCCATATGAATTTAACTTATTGTATACTTTAAAACTATGAATGGACTGTGATATTAAATAAAGGTCGTTGGAACTGAAGTGATTCTGTTAATGAGGACTTTCTTTACTGTTTACAGATGTGATCACGTAGAACGAGTTGCATGTACCATTGTACGGAAGCCCCGGAAGGCAAGAGAGATTTTTTTTTTTATTCCTGGTGATCCATTTTCTAAGTCTGGTCTAAGTTATTTTCTTTCCTGTGTTTATGACTTAAGAACAACCGGGATAATCTTTCTGAATTTTTTTTTTTTTCTGTTCTCTACTTTGTGTGAAAACAGGTGAAAAAAAAACATTTTCTAAGTTACTTTATTTCTTTTTTTTGCTTCTTAGTGAAAACAGATGGAAGATTTTTTTTTTTTCTTTTGGTCTGATTTTTCTGTTTGTTGTTGTAATATGTATTTCCACCACCAGAGGGCACCACTGCCCCGTGTTCTAAATAGGTATAAGCATTCAGGTTTTCTTCCAGGTGAGCTTTAATTATTTCTGCATGTTCTCTAAACACAAGGTACATAAAGACCATTTCAACGACATTGCGTTGCTAGGCAACAGCGTGGGTCTATGTTTACTTCCTGTCAGTTTATGTCATTCACATCCACTGTAACAGGAAATAAACTGTGACACATCTGGAATGTATAAAGTTTACAAATGTGAATTTTGTTTTCACTTGTTTCACACAGAAAAAAAAAGATTATCCTGGTAGAATATTTTTTTTATTCATGAACACAGCAGAACAAAATATTTAGATCAGACTTAGAAAATGGATCACCAGAAAAAATAAAATCGCGCTTGCCTTTCAGGGCTTCCGTACATTTGTCTTTAACTCAACGAATTCACCAAAACGCTCGGCATCGTTTTAAACATCTTCTACGACTCCGAGTCGGGTTATGAGCTGGAGGTACCGTAGATATCGCTTTCTGCTACACATCTGGAATCTGTTTTTAATCCATCGAATAAGGAAATGTGAAAACTGTGTGTTTGACCTTCTCCTCTTCATGCCCTTCATACATTTTCCTTTTTTATATATATTGTTTGTCAGTGTTTGTGTTATTTTTGTAATGTTCTTCTACTCCATGTGGTTAATGGGGTTCGCTGTATCTGTGGCTCATCACAGCTCATTTAGATGTAATCGTTGTTTCTTTCCCTGTTTGAGAAAACAAATGTCCATCATCTGGTTTCAGTGTCATTGTCGGCTGTGTGTGCAATAATATGAACTATTATAACACAACCTGTGTTTGTGTAGTTTTATTTTATTCCACTTTATTGACAGAACCTGCCAAAATAATAATTAAATAAATGACTCGACAAAAAAATAAATATGTCATTAAATGTAGTAAAAATAATATAAAAAATAAATTTTGCCATTAATATACAAATAATATGTGTCACAAATTCATATTTCTGTTTTAATTTGCCTTTTTATTTATTTTTTTAATTTTCTCTCATTTATTTTTATTATTTTATGTATTTATCTTTGTGTTAATTCCTTCATTTATTTACTATTCTGTTATATTTTCCGTTTTATTTATTTTTGTATTGATTTTTATACATTTATTTATTTATTCATATTCATATTTTTTCATATTATTTTATATTTATCTTTAAATTTCTGTATTTATTTATCTTTGTATTAATTCCCTCATTTATTTACTCTTCTGTTTAATTTTTCCTTTTATTTATTTCTGTATTTATTTTTTTTGAATTTATTATTTATTTATTTCATTTATTTATTTTTTATTTTATATTTGTTTTTAAATTTATTTATGTATGCATGATTTCCCTTTGCATGTCACTCCTTATTTATTCCCCAACAATTAGTATTAGTAGTATTTTTTTTGTATACCTTTCTTTACACATGCAAATGTATTCTTTATGCATACATTTAATGACACATTTATTTATTTATCGAGTCATTTATTTATTTAAATTTATTTATTTTCAATATAGGATCAGTGTTTAATTGAGGATTGGTGGCAATAAGACAAATATTGATCAACAGATTTATCCTGTATTCTGTTTGTTAGTCAGCAGATGGCGCCTCCTGAATTCTGAACACCAGTTTGAGAAAAAAGTTGCTAAAAACGTATAAACAGAGCTTCTTTTTAGAGTTTCATCTTAGTGTTATTGTATGTTATTGTATGTATTTGCAGAGTAAATGAATGCTGACGCCTTCCTATCAAACAGACCAGCGTGTGAACACGAATCACGTCACCACCGAGCCGTCACTCAGATCCTGAAACAGTCCCGTGTTCAGTTCCTAAACTCACAGAAAGCAGCACCATGAATGGCCTCGGTGTTCCCGTCAGGAAAACATGAAGCAGCGCCCCGCCCTCTGGAAACATTACTGCATCACCCAGGAACTACACCTGGCACGCTCCGTCACAAAGCCAATCACGCTCCGTCCTCCATCCAATCACAGCCCGGCTCGGCTGACTTTCCCTCTGCTCGTGTGGCTGCTCTGAGGTTGTCCTGCTGTATTTGTGATAATATTGAACTCAGTGAGCTCAGCGTGAAGAGACGGAGGCAGAGTCCTGGTTTATGTACAGTTTTATTGTCCTTTAGTCTCTGGCTCCCTACAGGTCTCCTCGTGATGCTGCAGTTATTAACAAGGCGGTCAGATACACAAAATAAAAGGCAACAGATTTGAGAGTTTCTTCAGATCTTTTAAGGAATAGTTTGACATCTTGGGAAACACGTTTGAGAGTTAAATGAGAAGCTCCGTACGTCTCATGTCTGTACGCTGAATATGAATATTGGTCAGCGTCCCTCGGCATCAGAGACCGACGCACGGGGTTCCCCTCTAGCGTTACTTTTGGACGGACCGGGGACGGCGTGTCAATATATGCTCGTTACATGCATAGTGTCCTTTCAAAATAAACTTCTGTTTTCACAGGGAGTTAGGTTTAGGCAACACAACCACTTAGTTAGTGTTAGGAAACGGTCGGGGTTGATGTTAACTTCACTGACTAACGACTCACTAGCTCACGGGACTGACGATACTAACGACTCACTAGCTCACGGGACTGATGATACTAACGACTCACTAGCTCACGGGACTGACGATACTAACGACTCACTAGCTCACGGGACTGATGATACTAACGACTCACTAGCTCACGGGACTGACGATACTAACGACTCACGTGACTCACAGGACTGACGATACTAACGATGTAAAGACAGCCCATACCAATCTGTTACAATGTTAGTTTATATGAACAGAACATAGGAACATGGGACCGTAAGGGATGAGTTACGATCTGTGACTTCCTCGCGTCTTTCCATGAGGTTGCACTTCCCAAAATGTCAAACTGTCCCTTTAACAAACTGACACTTTAAACAAGGTTTGTTTACAATAAGAGGCAGACATCTTTTAGTTCTGACTCCTCAGCGAGTGTTTGTCTTCCCAGCGTCTGATCACTGCAGAGAGCCGCTTCAATGAGTCCGTCCTGCAGTCCTTCAGTGATGATGTGTCTGGTTGTTCAGTGGCTTGTCAAAGGTGGAGCCAAGTAAAGCGAACTCTACACCAGAACCAAGTGGATGACCTAAACCGGCATCGGGGCCAGCTGGGAGCGCGTACGGTGAGCTTACCCTCGATCAATGTGCACCGTTTCCTCTGTGATACCCTTACATGGTAGAAGCCCTCAGTGCCTCCACGCAGGAATCACCGGTGTTGTGAACGTATTGTATTTCTGTCTGGTTCAGCGGGCCGGTGCAGGTTTGGCTGCCGGCCCGCTGGGTCGGCCGGTTCAGAGTCTCTGCAGAGCTCAGATGGCAATCAGGGAGCCGGTCGCCGCCAGGAGAACCGTGCTCGCTCAGGGCCTGGCGTGGACCCATCTGTGACCTCAGCACTCCGTACAAACAGATTCAAACCTCACGGGAGAGAAATCTACATGGTGTTTCTTTACGTGGCGGCATCTTGATCTCACAGACTCTTTGATTGGATGCAGTGTTAACTTCAGCACCTGATGTTGGTTTAAGTCTTTGGACAAAAATGTATTTATATGTTTTAGTCACATGGAGATGTTTGTGAGATCATGAATGCACCCTAAAGATTCAACCCCAAGCTGGATAACAGGTTCAAAAGTCAAGTTTGATCTCTTGCGTTGGTGTAGGGGATCATAGAGGGCTGAAGGTCACAGACGGCGCCCGCCTCGGCTCCGCTCGTTCTCTATAAGAAACTACAGTATTTGTATCAAAAATAGCCTTTTGTCAAGGCGCTAGCTAGCAGGATAGATACTATAGGAGGTGTGGATCAGCTGCTTTGTGCTCGTAGAAGCGAAGTCATGCTCTGAAGTCTAAGACGAAGCCAAACAGAGAGCGACTCTGCAGCGGCACTGCTTCTACTCATGCCAGGCGTTTTCTACCGCGGCCTCGTCTCTCCTCCTTTAGGCCTCTTCTACATGTTCAGTGCAAAATCTGATTTCTTTTTATAGTAACTGTGGAGTGTTTTTTTTACGCTTTATGTAAACCGAAGAGACTTGGCCAAAAAATAATAATGTTTTTCTACAGTATATATAAAAAAAAGTACATTTCTAGATAATAACATTCTACTTAGAAAACATAAACAAATGTTTGTCACTTTGTGTATAAAAACATAAAATACTGGACGGTGTGATGAAGTACAAAGCACCAGTAGTAGCACCTTGTTACGTATGGTCGGGAGAAGGCTTGTGAATCCTACCTGACGACGAGCGTCAAAGGATTTCTTCCAGCTGTGTTTCATGGCAGCGTTGATAAGAAGTGCCCAAAGTATCCGTCCAACCACGAGTCGGTTCAGGCGTGTCGTTCTTTCTGATATGACGAGTCCTTTGAATGACAGTATGGCTGATATCCAACCCCCCCCCCTCCATTCAAAGGCATTGATTAAATAATATGAACCTTAAATATGTGTAAACTCTCCCTCGCAGAGTATCAGGTCTGACAATAACGTCTGAAGGTTTCCATGAAATAAAGCATCACAGTTTGAATGAGTTCACCTCCGTCTCTTTTTACTGTCCACTAGTGTATGAATGTGTGTGTGTGTGTGTGTGTGTGTGTGTGTGCATGCTGATGTGTGTGTGTGTGTGTGCAGCTCAGTTGTGGCCCTTGAAGCAGTACACGCCGTACAGCTTGTGCTTTTTGTCGGGGAAGCCGCTGAACCTCACGGCGGCCTCCGTGGGGCTGCAGCGCCGGCGGGGGTTGGAGATGGGATAGCGGACGCTGCCGTCGGCCAGCCAGCCGGCGTCGCAGCGGTCATAGCCCAGCAGCTTCCAGGCGGCGTACATCTGGCCGACCTTGGCGATCTGAGCGCCGTCTTTTTGGCACGCCCTGACCGCCTCGTCGTAGGTCAGCTTAGACGGGTGGATCAGGTAGTAGAACCGACCTGTGGCGACAAAAACACACACAAATATAAACATATAAACACAACAGGTTTCAGAATAAAAGTCCAAAAGCAGCCCAATCTAAGGCCCCGACCACGGCTCTGAAATATCAGTAAGTTATAATCTATGGCCCCGACCACGGCTCTGAAATATCAGTACGTTAGAATCTATGGCCCCGACCATGATCTGGGGTTTTTGTTTAGTCTGTTTCCTGGACCATCTGGTTAAATACAGGTGAACACACACACACCTTTGTAGTGGGAGGTGAAGCAGTACACGTCGTAGTGGTTCTTCTCTTTGTCTCTCAGGCCGTAGTTGCGGACGCCCGGCACCGTGTTCTTGCCTCCGCAGGGCTCTCTGGGCGTGGTGATGGGATACTGGACCGAGCCGTCGCTCAGCCAGCCGGCGTTGCACCAGTCCAGCTTCCCTCGCCACGCCTCGTACAGCTGGTCGAAGGAGGCCACGACGGCGTCCTGGTCGCGACACGCCCGCTCACCGTCGTAGAAGTTGAGGTTGTAGCGACCCAGGCGGGGGAAATAAGGGAAGACGACACCTGCAGGTATGATAGAGGACGTACAGTTAGCAGATAAAACCAGCGTACATCGGACCAGCAATACGTCATCCAGGTTAGGCTCTCATGGCCACGCCCCCTTTTGGGGGAAACCCACGCTAGTGTATATTTTGGATTTTTTGTTGATATTATTTTGCTAATATAATTTTGGATATTTTGTTATGATTTTGGATATTTAACTGAAATAATTTGGGATATTTTACTGGTATTATTTTAGATATTTTGCTGATAATATTTTAGATATTTTGCTGATATCATTTTGGATATATTATTGATATTACTTTGGATATTTAACATTTATGTCTTATACTTAACTCTAACTAAAGGTTTGAGCTCATTATATCTTCCTCCGGTCTGATGTACAGTATGTGTCCTCTGGGGTTCATATTTGATTATTTAACCTAATGACTGAAGGCGTGCGTCGCTGTGTAAGCACAGTCAGCCGCTGCCAGCGCTTTCCTCTCGAGGCAGTAAACGGCTGATGTCTCAAACATAATGAAGCTGATGTTCTCTCTGCTTACAGGACAAACTGCTGACTTTCCCCCGAGCACTCGCTGCTATATTTAGTCCGACTGCAGCCTCTCAAAGTACAATGACATTAAATAGACATTTTATTTCTGCACTCATAGTTTACCTTCCAGGTCGAGGGACAACACCACCGTTCCGTCCTCCAGCCCGTCGATAACTTCACACTTATATCTCCCATAATCCTCCAGGGTGATCTCTGTGATGACCAGAGAGGCGTCCATGGGAGAGGAGCCCTGTAGGTGGACGCGTCCATGGAAACTGCCGTAACTCCTTTTGTGATAATCCATGGCAACAAACACATCCACCTAGAGCAAGATGGAGAAGGATCAGCACTGAAATCGTCCTTCACACAGTCTGGAAAATAGATTTGTTTGCTTTCCAATGGAGAGTTAGACGAGAAGATCGACACCACTCTCATATCTGTCCGTTAAAGCTAGCAGCCTGTTAGCGTAGCTTAGCATAAAGACTGGAAACGGGGGGAACAGTTAGCCTGGCTCCGCCCAAAGTTAACACGTTTTATCTCGTTTGTTTAATTCGCACAAAAACGTGCATTGTTTAGGCCGACACCATCGACTGTTTATAAGAAATAGCCGTAGTCGGCGTGACGTCACCCGTTGGTTTGTGGACTGCCTTTTTTTAAGCCTTGAGTGCGTCGCCATCTTGGTTTCTGGCCGTAGCCATCTTGTTTTTTTGCAACCAGAAGTGACACGAGAGCTAAGTACAATCGAATGCTGAATAAGACGTTTTTAGGCGACCAAAATGTTACAATTAGGGCTGTTAAAGTTAACGAGATAATAACACGTTGATGCAAAATCGTTTTAATGCGTCTAATTTCTTTAACGCATTAATGCAACTGATCTTTCGGAGGTTGTAGCGGGCTCAGTTTTAAAGCTAGAGTGAAGATACTGGTATCGTATGAAACTATAAAACCTAAAGAATCTATCGGTACCAACCAAGTCATACTAGCTTGTCGCGAAGAAGGTTAAATAACGCTCCAAACCTGCGCTAAAGTTTTACAGGTGTACTGATACGTTTCTCGGCACGCTACTGACATCAACTGTCGATCAGTGTATATGTGCATATATGTGCCTCCTGTGCATGCTAACAGAGCACAACATACAAACAATGGAGACACACTTCTCCAAATAATAATTTACGTTTGATCAATAAGAAAACCAACGGAGCGCTCCTTTAATTTAAAAACATGCTGCACATGGAAACAACACAATCTAAAAACACAGATAATGTTTCATTTATAAACTAAATGGTGACCTCTTTCAGGTAGTCTGAGGTCAGCTTGGTCCATTTGATCCTCATCTTGCGACTGGGTGTCAGTGATTGGTCCATTCGGATCCTGCACGGTAACGTGGCGTTTCCTCCTCGCCTCGACACCACCTTCAATTGTTCCGCCGACACGGAGAGTCGAGGGCCGTTCTCTGCAACACAGCGACGTCATTACACCCAAGAAAAACAACATATCGACTACTACTACTGTCTGGACCTGTTGTCATACAGACATAGACTGAGAGAAGATCAACATCAATCTCACGTCTGTTTGTGAATGATGATGATGATCTGGAGTCAGGATGCGGTTAGCGTAGCTTAGCATTAAGACTGGAAGCAGGGGTAAGCAGCTAGCCTGGCTCTTTACACAACAAGATTAGGACTCAACAGTCATATATAATCATATATCAGTTTATTTCTCTAAATGTAGAACTGCTCCTTTAACACCCAGACGTAGTAGTAGTCTATCTGTAGGAGCTCAGATGTGTGCAGCCTTCACAAGGTGGAATAAATAGATCTCCTGAACTCACTATTACTGCACACACACATTCAGCATGTGATTCCTCTGCTGCTGTGACCTTCAGCCTCCATCACTAACAGGCTTTCTGATTGGCTGTTTAACCACCGCAGCGTTTCACTTCCTCTGCTGTGTAAGCACATACCAGTGTTTGTCAATTCACCTGATCAGTGATCAAACAGCTGATGGCTCATTGATCCCGTGTTGTGGACTGTGAAAGGTGAGCTGACCGTTCCTGAATCATCAAACTGAACTTTGTTTCTGATGTTAGTGACGGTCTGAAGCTTCATTCTGATTCTCCGTCTTTATCTCATATAGTTTTATTAAAGGAGCATAACGTTTACTTTAAAGCACCGACATACTGCTAGTTAGTTAGTTAGTTAGTTAGTTAGTTTGTTAGTTAGTTAGTGTGTTAGTTAGTTAGTTAGTTAGTTAGTTAGTTTGTGTGTTAGTTAGTTAGTTAGTGTTAGTTAGTTAGTTAGTTAGTTAGTTAGTTAGTTAGTGTGTTAGTTAGTTAGTTAGTTAGTTAGTTAGTTTGTTAGTTAGTTAGTTAGTGTGTTAGTTAGTGTGTTAGTTAGTTTGTTAGTTAGTTAGTTAGTGTGTTAGTTAGTTAGCTCGTCCATTCGTCCGTTAGTACTTCCGTTAGTTTGTCTGTTAGTAAGTTATTTCGTTCGTACGTTCGTATGTTAGTTCGTACGTTCGTACGTTCGTACGTTAGTTCGTCTGTTAGTCTGTTAGTTCGTCCGTTAGTCAATTAGTTCGTCCGTTAGTCCATTCGTTCGTTCGTTTGTCAGTTAGTCCATTAGTTAGTTCGTCTGTTAGTTTATCTGTCAGTTCGTCAGTTCATCAGTTAGTCAGTTATCAGTTCGTCCGTTAGTTCGTCCATTAGTTCGTCAGTTTGTCAGTTCGTCAGATCGTTAATTAGTTTGTCCGTTAGTCCGTCAGTTCATCAGTTAGTCAGTTCGTCCGTTAGTTTGTCCGTTAGTCCGTTAGTTCGTCAGTTAGCCTGTTCGTCAGTTAGTCAGTTAGTCAGTTTGTCCGTTAGTTCGTCAGTTCATCAGTTAGTCAGTTCGTCCGTTAGTTCGTCCGTTAGTCCGTTAGTTCGTCAGTTAGTATTCGTCAGTTCGTCAGTTTGTCAGTTTGTCAGTTAGTTCGTCCGTTAGTTAGTCAGTTAGTTAGTCATTGGTTGTTAGTTGTTAATTAGTTTGTTTTCAGTTAGTTTAGTTCAATTTAGTCAACTAGTTAGTTGGTTAGTCAGTCAGTTAGTTAGTTAGTTAGTTAGTTATAATTTTTTAGTAATTGGTTTAGTTATTAGTTTGTTTATTCTTAAGTATAATTATTTAAATTAGTTTATATTCAGTTAGTTTTTATTTCTATGTCACAACATGTGGCTATAGGATTCAAATTAAATCTATTATGACTCATTTAAATGTTTCATATGTGAACTCAGTCTTTGTTCGTATCGTAGTAAAGTTATCTCACAGTAAAAAGAACAATCAAAGAAAAGGACTAATTATCTGTATTATTGAGATGTCACATTGAACTAATCTGCGTTTCTTTGTCTTAATCTTTCACCTTTAACTGGTAAAAGATGTCAGCTGAGCTCATAAAGCTCTCAGCTTCTTAGATAAATTATATAAAACGTATTCTCGGAACCTCGGCCGTGTTTTTCTTACAGTGTTTGAAATCCTGACAAACTTTTCATCAGTAAGTGATGAGATAAGCGTTATCTCACTGAGCTAATAATCCCCACAGAGCAGAGTTATCTCTGAGCCGCAGCAGCAGAACCAGCTGATAAACTGAACAACTAATGACGCTGCAGAGTCAACCAAACTCAGGACGCTGGAAGAGGTCCGTCTTGATTCTGCAGAACTCTGCATGACGTTATCACATACAGTACAAACACAGTCTCACCTGTGACATAGATGGTTCTGGAGTGCTCCAGTTCAGGGTACAGAGTGTCTAAATCGTTGTCGGCTACACTCAGTGAGATCAACGCACAAATCAGCACAGGAATCATCTTCAATCACCACACCGGGGGTCTGATCACTGCAGAGAGAGAGAGAGGATGGAGGGGGTTACACTCAGACATACAGTTTATACAGAACATAGACGCTGCATTGACTCCTGGAGCGTACGTCAACGTGGGCGCCATATTGGACAGGGCAAGACTAACAGTATAAGTGAACAGGGGAGCTGCCGTTTTTCTGGATAAAAAACACTAACGTCTACATATCTTCAATGAGTTGTTTCATATTCAAACGTTTATGATCTATGAGGAGTAACATTAATTTAACCTAAAGATTTTTCTGCCTTTTTTTCTGCCTTTTTCAGAAATTTGGGGAGATTTTGGGACTTTTTTTCCAATATTTTCCTGACATTTTGGGAATATTTTTGAGACATTTTTGGAAATTTTTTGATATTTGTTTTCGGACATTGATCGGATATTTTTCGGACATATTTCAGACTTTTTCCTGACTTTTTTCTGACTTTCTTCCTCTTTTTTGGGAAATTTTTCAGACTTCTCTTCTGCCTTTTCGGAAATTTTTCGTTACTATTTTTTCCCCGAATTGTTTCCCAAATATTTTGGTGAAAAACTGTTAAATCCGTTATAACATCACTGCTTCCGGTTCCTGGATCAGCGGTCTGTCCTTCGATATGATTCAATCAATTATTATGTAATTATTAAAAACTAGTACTATCATATCACATTTTCCTTTAAGTTAATGTTACATCTTTACAAAACGTTTCCTTCTGTAACATCAGATAAGAGCTATCTAACGTTCATTTTTGTTAACTAATCAATAAAAGTTAATGTTAGCTTATTGATGTTCATATCTAACATATGGTGTTTAAAACATGAAATGTACGATACGCATTCAAAATGATATGTGTCTAATATTGCAAACAATTAAACTGATGGCACTGATTATTTAGTTTTTATAATTGTTGTATTATCACCATTATTTAAATAAATTCAGATCATAAATAATATTATTATACTAATACTTATTGTTACCATTATTTATTTATGTACTACTATTTGCCTGTTATTCTGATTGCACTTATTAGTAAGTACATAATAGTATTATCAGTAGCAGTGTTAGCGGTAGACTATAGACTGAAGGCATTCAAATTAAATAATAGAATTTAATATTATATTATATAATATTAAATTATATTATATTAAATTAATTATATAATATAATATTAAATTAAATTAAATTATATTATATTATATTATATTATATTATATTATATTATATTATATTACACAGGGACCTCTCTACAAGTATTAACCTTAAACAAGGACATTTCTGTCACGAAAGTAATTCAGTTCATGTCAGCCTACGGTACACACTCAGCTGAAGCGTCCAATGCAGCATCTATGTATATACAGTATGTCTATGGTCACACTAATGTACAGTCAGGGAATAGATTTATTCTATGACATTGGTGCAACACATAGAGAAGTTATTCTAACATGATCTGCATGCAGCTCAGTGCAGTGTTTCTACATCTGCAGTGCTGTTTCTCCCCCCTGATGTTACTCTGAGACTGCAGCACATCTACAGCCGTTTACAATCTCACATTAAGGATCTAAAGTTCTCTCAAAATACTAAAACTCAGCATGTCTGTCCTCGATGCACAAGCAGGACGTCCCGTTAGAAGCTTCACACCACAGAGGACACACAACACACAACCCACTCTGGATCAAACATACATGTAAGCATTATGTACGTACTGTGCAGTAAATAGTCCCGTTCATCCAACATGTCCCGGTGACACCGAAGAGTCCACAACTTCAGAGGGAGACTGTGCCACAGTGCAGCGTCACCCTCACACCTCAGGCTTCATTCACACACACACACACACACACACACACACTGCAGCCCAAACACAGAGGGATTCACCAGTTCACTTCCACTTTAACAGGGATGTGTTTTATGGAAGTCCAAGACTGCCAATAAATTTCATTTATTTCTGTTAGGACTGTGAGTCGATTCAAATATTTGATCGCAATTAATCATAAATATCTTTTTTTTATCTGTTCAAAATGAACCTTAAAGGGAGATTTGTCAAGTATTTAATCCTCTTATCAACATGGAAGTGGACAAATATGCTGCTTTATGCAAAATGTATGTATATATTTATTATTGTAAATCAATTAACAACACAGAACAATGACAGATATTGTCCAGAAACCCTCACAGGTACTGCATTTAGCATAAAACAATATGCTATCATTAGATTTTCTGCCTTTGTTCTGCATTTTAACTGACATTTTTCAGAAATTTGGGGGATTTTTTTGGATATTTTTCTGACTTTTTTTTGGACATTTTTCAGACAATTTTTTTGACTTTTTTTCTAGAATTTTTTTGATATTTTTTTTAATTTTTCATAAAAAAATATGCTCAAATCATAACATGGCAAACTCTAGCCCATATAACCCATTTACATTCACAGAGGTCAAGGGACCCTTTTGAAAATGGCCACGACAGTTTTTCCTCGCCAAAATTGAGTGTAAGTTTGGAGCGTTATTTAACCTCCTTCATGACCAGCTAGTCTGACATGGTTGGTACCGATGGATTCATCAGGTTCTATAGTTTACTATGATACCAGTATCTTCACTCAAGCTTTAAAACTGAGCCGCTACGACCTCGGAAAGATCGATTGCGTTAATGCGTTCAAGAAATTAGCGGCATTAAAACGATTTTGTGTTAACGCGTTATTTTCACGTTAACTTTAACAGCCCTAATTGTAACATTTTGGTCGCCTAAAAACGTCATATTCAGCATTCGGTTATACTTAACTCTCGTGTCTTCTGGTTGCAAAAAAACAAGATGGCAACGGCCAAAATGCCAAAATGCCAAACTCGAGGCTTGTGTACCTTCATAGATAGATCACAGATATTTACTACCAATCTTTTATCTCATTCATGCCTTACTTATTCCTTATATCGATATGTCTTTCTTTTCTTTTTTTTAAATACAATGCACCATTTGAGGGCATGCGCAATTTTCGTCATGCTTGCATAATGACAGTAAAGTTCTTGAATCTTGACTGCAACGGATAATTGATTATTAAAATAATGAATTATTTCATTTTGATATTGGCAGCCCTGGACTTCCATAGAGTGTGCTTCTTTTGAGGCTAGAGTGTGTGTCATTGGGATTGATCCCTCTGCCACCCCCCCTCCAACCCTCCTCCCTCCATCCTTATCTTCATTGACTCCATCCCAGATTGCTGATGCGCTGCAGGCCCCCCCCCCTGCCAGGTGGAGCTCCTGCAGTCAGCAGAATAACTGCAGCACACATCACTTATTACCCCTCCCTGCCTGGAAATAGTCATTACGCATACCGGGACAGGAGGTGGAGGGGGGGGGCAGCGATAACTAGGTGGAGGAGTCTAGGTGGGGGGGTAAAGATGTGACATGTCCTTTTTAAAGAGGGTAAAACTTTGTTCTCTGCAGCAGCTGATGTGTGAAATGAGAAGAGAGACGAAGATCCAGCAGAAAGAAGCTGACGGAGGACGGAGACTGCAGCAGCAGAGAGGCTGCAGAGGAGAGGGGGGGGGTTCATACTCCATTAGCTCCAATATAACATGTACTTTAGTACTGCTATTGAGTACTTAGACGTTCTACTTCTACTTCTACTCCACTACATTTATCTGACAGCTTCAGTTACTTCACAAATTTAGATTTCACATAAAGAAACATCTGAAGAACTTTTAAAACATCATGCATCGTAGAAGAAATGAGCTTAAAGGGACTGTTTGTAACTTGTTCAGGTATAAATCATTGCTGGTCGGTGTCTCATAGTCGCCCCCGTGTGTCTCCGCTGTTCAGACTCAGACTCCAACACAAACTCCAGTGAAGCACCAAAACCTCTTGGTTGTATCTAGTGAAGCTGTTAAACAGTGTTGGCCGCGGTCGGAGGACGCGGGGGAGACCGTAGCTTTGGTCTCCAGGACCGGAGTCTCTGCTCCTCTGCTCCTCTGCCTGCCTTCACTCACACACCACGCTCCTTCTCTCTCTCTCTCTCTCCACCTCTCACGTGCATGCTGCTCACTCCACACTGCAGAAGAGTTAGTTTAGCTCTGAGAATATCTAGTGAATGTTCAGTGGACGTTTGTGCAGAAATAACTGCTGCAGCTCCTCCAGACCAACAGAGGTTTCCCGTGTCTTGTGAAGTGACGGGGCTCCGCAGAGAGAAACGTTATCGTCTCCCCCGTTCCCTCCGGCCGCGGTCGGGAGGCTGAGGCGGGAAAAGCCAACACTAGGATCAGCATTGATTCATGGAGAGACCTTGGTCTGGTCAGCTAACATTACTGCCAAGCAGCTGAAATATAGAGTGATATTGTGCTTTTAGCTGACGTGTGTCTCCTCACTGTGTTGAGCGATGCTCCTTCATGTCTATGTAGAGCGAGCACAAGCGCCAGCAACAGGACGCTGACTTTAGTTGACTTAACGGACACAGGTGAAGCTGTTAACAACACATTAGGATTCTTACTAACAGTCCCTTTAAATAACTGATTCATCTTTTTACTTTAGGAGCAACAGAAGTCAGACGGCGGCTGGCGGTACCACGGTTTAACCAGCGTGTCGGAGAACTACGTTCCATTCGTTCCAAGATCCCTGAAATGTTACACACTGTTCCTTTACTGAAGTAAAGAATCTGAGTACTTCCTCCTCTACTCTTAAAACTAAATTAAATAAAATGTCATTGTTAACTGTATAATCCATTAAATAATCAAACATCATTGAATTAAAAGCTTTCTGTCCCCCAGAGAGCCTCGACATGGTGAGCTCTCTCTAACAGCTTCACATGTCCTCCTACCTCTCGTCTAAGAGAGGAACCATCAGCTGTTTGAGGACAAACAGGTGACGTAGTACTACAAACACACACCTGGCCTATAGAGACGTGGCATTGTTTACCCTCCGTACAGCTGAGGAATGATGTCACACGTTTACTGCTGAGAGGCCTTTAGATCTCTGATGTCTGATCCTCCTGAACCTTCTCCCTCATACACCTGCTGTATACTCTGTTACGGTAAAAGTACTAATACTGCGCTGGAGAAATACTCTCTTACAGTAAAAGTACTAATACTGCGCTGTAGAAATACTCTGTTACGGTAAAAGTACTAATACTGCGCTGGAGAAATACTCTCTTACAGTAAAAGTACTAATACTGCGCTGTAGAAATACTCTGTTACGGTAAAAGTACTAATACTGCGCTGTAGAAATACTCTGTTACGGTAAAAGTACTAATACTGCGCTGTAGAAATACTCTGTTACGGTAAAAGTACTAATACTGCGCTGTAGAAATACTCTGTTACGGTAAAAGTACTAATACTGCGCTGTAGAAATACTCTCTTATGGTAAAAGTACTAATACTGCGCTGTAGAAATACTCTCTTATGGTAAAAGTACTAATACTGCGCTGTAGAAATACTCTCTTATGGTAAAAGTACTAATACTGCGCTGTAGAAATACTCTCTTACAGTAAAAGTACTAATACTGCGCTGTAGAAATACTCTCTTACAGTAAAAGTACTAATACTGCGCTGTAGAAATACTCTCTTACAGTAAAAGTACTAATACTGCGCTGTAGAAATACTCTGTTACGGTAAAAGTACTAATACTGCGCTGTAGAAATACTCTCTTATGGTAAAAGTACTAATACTGCGCTGTAGAAATACTCTCTTACAGTAAAAGTACTAATACTGCGCTGTAGAAATACTCTGTTACGGTAAAAGTACTAATACTGCGCTGTAGAAATACTCTGTTACGGTAAAAGTACTAATACTGCGCTGTAGAAATACTCTCTTACGGTAAAAGTACTAATACTGCGCTGTAGAAATACTCTGTTACGGTAAAAGTACTAATACTGCGCTGTAGAAATACTCTCTTATGGTAAAAGTACTAATACTGCGCTGTAGAAATACTCTCTTACGGTAAAAGTACTAATACTGCGCTGGAGAAATACTCTGTTACAGTAAAAGTCCTGCACTGAAAATGTTCCTTCAGTGAAAGTATGTCAGTATAATCAGTAAAATGTAGTGAAAGTATTAAAGCTGTGACTGTTGTACTATTATATAATCTATCAGTGATTGGTTAAGTAACTTATTATCCCAGTAAGACCAGCCGGACTCCTCCCAGTCCCCCCAGAGTTACTGCTGGATGCCAAGTGAATGATTGTAACTGTGAACGGGCCAACAGGGCCTCCACACTGAGGTTAAATAAACTACTAAGCTTCATGGGGTTTGTTAATAGTCACTGTTTATCAGGCTGGATGTGTTACTAGATCAGATCCCTGTAGTACTTGAGGTAGAAGTGTTCTCAGGACTGGACCTCCAGTACTTTGGCACATTTAAAGTTTCCATGCCTTGTTTGGTTCTTCTCTTTAATTCAGTCTTCTGTTAACAGCAGATTCTGCTCAGTAATGTGTTCCATTAGAGCCGTGTTTATACGACCTTTAACCTCCTCTCCAAATAATAAACACTTAGTGGAGACGTCTAGTGGCTCAGTGTTTGGCCTCACTCGTCCCTCTCTGACAGTCTGATTTCTTCATGCAGGTCCTGCCGATCACCCGACCACACAGCTGCCCCTCTGTCTCTTCCAGTGAATCTACGAGCTGTTCTGTCATGTTGAAGACGTCCTCATGCTCCATGGAAATCACCAGATGATGAGTGTTTGTGGCTATCACCTGTTCCAGTGAAGTGTTAGCTATAACGTGTGCCAGGAAAACACACCTAAAACACCAGCAGCACCAGCCTTGCCTGGTTCCACACGTTATAATCATATAAGTCTAAATCTCTGATATGTTCAGTGCTTCAAATCGTTTTGGTGTTTTGAGCTTTAAAGTCGGGATTAAGTCGTGTTTGTTTTCAATATCTACTCGTCTTTTAGCTCTGGTTTTGGTCTCCACCACACTGTAATTGGCATTGACATTTAATTGGCAAAGCCCAGCTTTAAAACTGAGCCCTGAGCAAAGTGGAGAAACGACAATAAAACTATGAAACCAAGCAATAAAGGAATCTTGCTTTTTGGCTGTCGCCATCTTGCTTTTTGGCCGTCGCCATCTTGCTTTTTGGTTTTTGGCCGTCACCATCTTGGTTTTGGTTTTTGGCCATCGCCATCTTGCTTTTTGTTTTTTGGCCGTCGCCATCTTGGTTTTTGGCCATCACCATCTTGGTTTTTGGTTTTTGGGCATCGCCATCTTGGTTTTTGGTTTTTGGCCGTTGCCATCTTGGTTTTTGGCCGTCGCCATCTTGGTTTTTGGTTTTTGGCCATCACCATGTTGGTTTTTGGTTTTTGACCGTCTCTATCGCCGTCTTGGTTTTGGTTTTTTTTCTTGGTCTTTCAGCTCTGGTTTTGGTCTCCACCACACTTCAACTGGCATTGACATTTAACTGGCAAAGCACAGCTTTAAAACTGAGCCCGCTACGACCTCCGAAAGATCAGTTGCATTAATGCATTAAAGAAATTAGAGGCGTTAAAACTAATTCAAGTTTATGCGTTATTATCGTGTTAACTTTGACAGCCCTAATTTATATCAAATGTGCCGATGTGTGCCATATCTGCTTTTATTAAAAATAAAAGAAGAACTTCCTTATAAAGTAACTCTGAAGTCATGAAATTTGAACGTATTGGTGAAGCTTCCCCCTAGCACTGGGAGAGAAAAGTCGTGGCGCCGGCCATGATCTGATCTGTTAGATATATGTTTCATACCTTATCTAATCCGTGAGAGCTCTGGTTCTTTACTTCCCAGTAACACCGGTAAACGTCCCACCGGTTTGAAGCTGACAGATATTTATGACGAAGCTGCAGAGGGAGCGAGAGGCCACTTGACCCTCCCAGATCCTCCTGCAGCAGGAGAACTAAATGAAGTGTGAAACATCGAAAGCCTTAAAGTCTGATGGAGCCCCGAGGGGACGCTTACAGGGAACCGGGAGAGTTATATTACAGTGAGAAGATGAGTGCAATAAAACGTCTTTAAAACAAGAGACACCCGATCCGAACGCACCTGAACACGATTAGACCCGATCCATAGCACCGTTCATACAGGGGGAGAAGTTCAAAGTGCTTTAAAGCAAAGTGGAGAAACAGGACGGATTAAAACGTGCAAATACTGCCCATAAAGCCAAGCAATAAAGGAATACATTTTGGCTTTCGCCATCTTGGTTTTAGGTCGTAGCCATCTTGGTTTTTTGGCCGTCGCCATCTTGGTTTTTGTCCGTCACCATCTTGGTTTTTGTCCGTCACCATCTTGTTTTTTTGGCCGTCGCCATCTTGGTTTTTAGCCGTCGCCATCTTGGTTTTTGGCCGTCGCCATCTTGGTTTATGATTGTCTCCATCTTGGTTTTTAGCCGTCGCCATCTTGGTTTTTAGCCGTCGCCATCTTGGTTTTTGGCCGTCGCCATCTTGGTTTATGATTGTCTCCATCTTGGTTTTTAGCTGTCGCCATCTTGGTTTTTGGCCGTCGCCATCTTGGTTTATGATTGTCTCCATCTTGGTTTTTAGCCGTCGCCATCTTGGTTTTTAGCCGTCGCCATCTTGGTTTTTGGCCGTCGCCATCTTGGTTTTTGTCCGTCGCCATCTTGGTTTTTGGTCATTGCCATCTTGGTTTATGATTGTCTCCATCTTGGTTTTTTGTTTTCTCTTGTTCTTTTAGCTCTGGTTTTGGTCTCCACCAGACTTTAATTGGCATGTGCACATTTTTTAGAGACGTGTTTGTCAGGAGGAAACTTAAAGGGTAATATATGCAGTATTTTCTCAGGTGTTTGTGTCTAAGTGACTATCGGTCCAGCATTGACTGTTGATTGTCTGTTTTTATCTCTTTGAGTATCTCTGGATTTTGGACCGTTTGATGACGTCACGTTGGGATCTTCATTGAGTAATCAGATTAATCAATGAGGAAAATAATCATTAGTTGCAGCCCTACTGTCATTTCATAAATAGATGTTCCTCTTGAGAGACAGTAAATGACCTTTATCTTCCCTTAAATTTGAATTTACGTGACTGCTGGAGACCAGAAACCCCAGCCGGCCCCTTTAGGAGTGATGTGAGGGGCCACGGCGGCTCTCGGGGCCGAGCTGGAGGTCACATAATAAACGTACGGATTCAGTTACATGCATGTCTCACTGATGTCAGCGCTGATTCATGTCGAAGAACATGTCGAGCTCTGTATCATATTTCTGTCTCAGAGAGAGGAGAGGTAGAAAACATGAAACCTGTACTTGTGTGTACTTTAGACCCGCTGGTATTCTGTGTTTACGTTGGTCACTTATTTCTGTGTTTATTGCCTATAAATGGATGTTTTTCTGTTTTTGTTCCATGATGCAGGTCGTCCACTAAACGCAGGGTTGGAGGTTCGATCCCCGGCTCTCTGATGCCTGGTACGTCCTCGCCATCGCTCTGTGACTGGGTATGATTGAGTGAATGTAAACAGAGCTGGAAGAAGTACTCAGATATTTTACTTAATTAAAGTAAAAGTAAAAGTCATGCATTGAAAACTTTACTTAAGTAAAAGTACAAACGTATTGGCATCAAAATATATTTAAAGTACTAAAAGTGCTAATTATCACAGGAAGTTAGCATGTTGAGCTTCTCAAAGTATCATCAGCAAAAGTACTCATTGTGCAGTAAAAGTACTCATTGTGCAGTAAAAGTACTCATTGTGCAGTAAAAGTACTCATTGTGCAGTAAAAGTACTCATTGTGCAGTAAAATGTACTTAAAGTATCAGCAGTAAAAGTATAATAGCTTTAACGTGCTGCTATCTACAACGACGACGTCTTCCCTCCACCGACACTGACTCTGGAGAACATTCAGGTCACCCAGCTGACACTGTTAAACTGATAAGAGGTCACCTCCAGAGTCAGAGACCCAGACTATCACCACCAAAGGGATGGTTTGGATTGTTTGAAGTGTGGTTGTATGAGGTTCTTCTCCACAGTCAGTGTATTACTACAGTAGATGGAGAAACAGACTTTTAGAGATTTTAGACACCTAAAAAAATCTGTATCAATTTAAGTATCCGCTATATTCTGATTATTTTCACCAGTTTACCTCGCCATCAGTCATCCCTTTATATCCTTCTATGCTCTCTTCAAAGCCACCAGACTCCATTAAAAAAAACAGTAATTGTACCTCTCAGAACAGGAGAGTTGCCGGTCTACCGCTGCCTCCATCGGTTAGTTTGTCTGTGTTATTGTGTGACTTTCTGATATGAACTAACCCTTTAAAACAACCAAAATCACACAATAACACAAACTAACTAACCGATGGAGGCAGCGGTAGACCAGCAACTCAAGCCCCTCCAGGAAGCGCGCAGGTCGTCGAGCCTGACTTTCGTAGCGTCCAAACGGCGGTACTACAACGTCCGTGACGTCACATGATGCCATTGGGCCCAAAAACACTTTTTCCCATAGACTTACATTGAGAAAGAGAAGTCTGTAACTCAGAGGATCATTTTTTTTTAGGTGAATCAACTTCCCAGCACGAACACTCTAAAAGTTCTTATTTAAAAAATAAGTTTTTAAAGTTGTAAAACGCACCAACAGCTGAATCCAGAGGTATTTCCCTTCCTCCGTTTATGTGAATGACACCCAGACCGAGGCTGGAGCGTGACGTTGGGACCCCGTGACCGAGTCATGTGACCAAGCGGACGCTACTGCGCATGTTCCACGTGCCCGAGATCCGCCAAGATCCGGGTTCCCTTAATACATCCATGCAACAACTCTCCGTGTTCTGAGAGGTACAATTACTGTTTTTGTGAATGGAGTCTGGTGGCTTTGAAGAGAGCTTCAGTTCCCCGTCAGGAAGGGCTGTCTGACGGCGAGGTAACGTGGTGGAAATCTTCTAAATATAGCGTACACTTAAACTGATCTTAGGTGTCTAAAATGCCTTTTGCTGCTGCCCCCGTCCCAATACTACTGTAGGGAATCCGGATCAGTACCTCATTCAACCCCACTTCAAAACATCCAAACTATCCCTTTAAGTTCTGTCTGTAACCGTAAAAAACAAAGTTAAAAATAGCAGAAATGAAAGTAGAATAAAGGAGCAGTGAAGCCTCCTCCCTCCAACCAAACACAGCCTTCTCTTCTGGAGCTGTAAAACGTAAACGAGCGTCGACTTCCTGTCAGGCTGCTGTGAACAGGAAACACCCTGATGTAACCGACAACCTGCTCTGGAAAACCTTCGCCACACGCCGCCAACACCTGTGAGAGCTGGTATGTATTTGTGTGTGTGGGTGGGGTAGGAAGTGATGGGTGGGGTATTCAATGTCCACACACACAGTCTGGGGTATTCACTGCACAGCACGTATACACTTTCCTCCATGGTTAACGTGGTGAGTTCAAACTGGTCCGCTACCTGACCGGCACCACAAAGAGTCCTCAGTGTGGAGCACAGAGGGGCTGTGATGGCAGCGGGAGGGGACGCTCCGTGTGGCGTACTGGGAAACAGCAGACTTCCTGTCTTGATCCCGCCCCCCTGTGACCTCACCTCTACGTGTCACGCAGCGCTCACCAATCAAATATGTTCGTGATCGTGACATGTTCTGTGTACGTAGTGCAGTAAAATGTGCTTAAAGTATCAGCAGTAAAAGTACTCATTGTGCAGTAAAATGTGTTCAAGCAGAAAATAGAAATACTCAAGTACTTCAACATACTACTGTACTGTACTGAGACACGTCCTCGTTGGTTCCCGTCTCAGCGGAGAAGTTCTTGGTCCTGATTGTAAAACCTTTGAACTGCTCAGAGACGGCGCTGATCCTCGGCAGGATGTTTGACACTTTAAAGAGCAGATCAGATCAGCCGTGACCTTTAACCCCGTCACCCATCCCCCCCACCGTGAGAGGCTCGTCTACCACGCTTTCCCTCCGTTAACTTGACCCTGAGGAGCGCTGTACAGTTAACCTGCTTCTTAATCCCAGCATGCAACTGTGTTTTATTCTCTCTTTATACCTGATCTCAACGGGTCAGAGGTCAGAGCCACGCTAGTATGACGTTGGTACCGATGGATTCATCAGGTTTTATAGTTTACTATGAAACATTTTTCAGACGGCGGCGGCAACGCGCTTTGAGTTCAGGCTGGTGCACGCCAAGGTTAGAGTATGAGCAGGGAGGCAGGGAGGCATCTGATTGGTTCTTTCCAAGCCGACCACGAGGCAGTGATTGGTAGAGGTTTTTACAGGATTACAGCAGCTACAGATGACGGCTCTTCTCCTGTCCTTTTTCAGAGCTCATCAGTAACGGATCGCTGTCGGGGTGTAAAGACCATTTCAACCAATAGAACAAATAGTGTCTACTGGAAAACATCGTCAACCCTGACCTTTAAAGAAACTATATTTAGTGTGAAGAGACTTCTTCGTCTCCGATGGTCGGAAACCTGGCGACACACCTGCTTTGGATGCCTTCGCCACAGTCACGCGGTCTTCACTCACCTGCCAACATCTCTATATATTCTGCGGCTCGTCTGAATGTAATTTGTTTGATCAGTGAACAACGTCGTCTGTTAATGTTCCCGCCTGAATAAATGTTCCTATTTCTAGAAGCCGTGTCCTCATGGAGCTGTTTGCTGCACACGTTGAAAACACACGTTGACCCTGTTCAGAGGAACATTTCCTTTCAAGCTGCAGCCGGTCGACGGCAAACAAACCCGTTACTGAACCCGTCAGAACCGCCTATTCATAACGAGACCGCACGTCCATTTAACCCCTTGTTTCCTGGTCACCAGCAGTTTACACTAATCAGGTTTGACTGTGAATGTTTGTCCCTGTAGAGAATACACCCCCCCACCCAGTTTCATTAGGGGGTTGACACGGGCCGCTGCAGGCCACAGTCTGTGGGGTGGATGGTGGTGGTGGGGGGGTCAGGGTGGAGCCGCCGAGTCTAAGCCAGCAGACAGAGAGGGATTGTTGGGCTGAGAGTCGCTCACAGCGTCTCCATGCTCTCGCCTCTAAATCACTTGTTGAGCTGCACGACGTGCTCGACCACAACTATGATAACTGATCGACTGACAGACGGCGAGCGGATCAGCGAGGAACGCAAACTCAGAAACCTCCGTTGACACTCCAGTCGTCCACAGGACTGAGGGGGAGACTGAGGGAGACTGAAGGGAGACTGAGGGAGACTGAGGGAGACTGAAGGAGACTGAAGGAGACTGAAGGAGACTGAGGGAGACTGAAGGGAGACTGAAGGGAGACTGAGGGAGACTGAGGGAGACTGAAGGGAGACTGAAGGAGACTGAAGGAGACTGAGGGAGACTGAGGGAGACTGAGGGAGACTGAAGGGAGACTGAGGGGGAGACTGAGGGAGACTGAAGGGAGACTGAGGGAGACTGAAGGAGACTGAGGGAGACTGAGGGAGACTGAGGGAGGCTGAGGGAGGCTGAAGGAGACTGAGGGAGACTGAGGGAGACTGAGGGGGAGACTGAAGGAGACTGAAGGAGACTGAGGGAGACTGAAGGAGACTGAGGGAGACTGAAGGAGACTGAAGGGAGACTGAGGGAGACTGAGGGGGAGACTGAGGGAGACTGAAGGGAGACTGAAGGAGACTGAGGGAGACTGAAGGAGACTGAAGGGAGACTGAGGGAGACTGAAGGAGACTGAAGGGAGACTGAGGGAGACTGAGGGGGAGACTGAGGGAGACTGAGGGGGAGACTGAGGGAGACTGAAGGGAGACTGAAGGAGACTGAGGGAGACTGAAGGAGACTGAAGGGAGACTGAGGGAGACTGAAGGGAGACTGAGGGAGACTGAAGGAGACTGAGGGAGACTGAAGGAGACTGAGGGGGAGACTGAGGGAGACTGAAGGGAGACTGAGGGAGACTGAAGGAGACTGAGGGAGACTGAAGGAGACTGAAGGAGACTGAGGGAGACTGAAGGAGACTGAAGGGAGACTGAGGGAGACTGAAGGGAGACTGAGGGAGACTGAAGGAGACTGAGGGAGACTGAAGGAGACTGAGGGGGAGACTGAGGGAGACTGAAGGGAGACTGAGGGAGACTGAAGGAGACTGAGGGAGACTGAAGGAGACTGAAGGAGACTGAGGGAGACTGAAGGAGACTGAAGGGAGACTGAGGGAGACTGAAGGAGACTGAAGGAGACTGAAGGGACACTGAAGGGAGACTGAGGGAGACTGAGGGAGACTGAAGGGACACTGAAGGGAGACTGAGGGAGACTGAAGGAGACTGAAGGAGACTGAGGGAGACTGAAGGAGACTGAAGGAGACTGAAGGGAGACTGAGGGAGACTGAAGGAGACTGAAGGAGACTGAGGGAGACTGAAGGAGACTGAAGGAGACTGAAGGGACACTGAAGGGAGACTGAGGGAGACTGAAGGAGACTGAAGGAGACTGAGGGAGACTGAAGGAGACTGAAGGAGACTGAAGGGACACTGAAGGGAGACTGAGGGAGACTGAGGGAGACTGAGGGAGACTGAAGGAGACTGAGGGAGACTGAAGGAGACTGAAGGGAGACTGAGGGAGACTGAAGGAGACTGAAGGAGACTGAAGGGACACTGAAGGAGACTGAGGGAGACTGAAGGAGACTGAAGGAGACTGAGGGAGACTGAAGGAGACTGAGGGAGACTGAAGGAGACTGAAGGGAGACTGAGGGAGACTGAAGGAGACTGAAGGAGACTGAAGGGACACTGAAGGGAGACTGAAGGAGACTGAAGGGACACTGAAGGGAGACTGAAGGAGACTGAGGGAGACTGAAGGAGACTGAGGGAGACTGAAGGAGACTGAAGGGAGACTGAGGGAGACTGAAGGAGACTGAGGGAGACTGAAGGAGACTGAAGGGAGACTGAAGGGAGACTGAAGGAGACTGAAGGAGACTGAAGGGACACTGAAGGGAGACTGAGGGAGGCTGAAGGAGACTGAGGGAGGCTGAAGGAGACTGAGGGAGACTGAGGAGGAGACTGAAGGAGACTGAAGGGAGACTGAAGGAGACTGAAGGGAGACTGAGGAGGAGACTGAGGGAGACTGAAGGGAGACTGAGGGAGACTGAAGGGAGACTGAGGGAGACTGAGGAGGAGACTGAGGGAGACTGAAGGGAGACTGAGGGAGACTGAAGGGAGACTGAGGGAGACTGAAGGGAGACTGAGGGAGACTGAGGAGGAGACTGAGGGAGACTGAGGAGGAGACTGAGGGAGACTGAGGGAGACTGAGGAGGAGACTGAGGGAGACTGAGGGAGACTGAGGAGGAGACTGAGGGAGACTGAAGGGAGACTGAGGGAGACTGAAGGGAGACTGAGGGAGACTGAAGGGAGACTGAGGAGGAGACTGAGGAGGAGACTGAGGGAGACTGAAGGGAGACTGAGGGAGACTGAAGGGAGACTGAGGGAGACTGAGGAGGAGACTGAGGGAGACTGAAGGGAGACTGAGGGAGACTGAAGGGAGACTGAGGGAGACTGAAGGGAGACTGAGGGAGACTGAGGAGGAGACTGAGGGAGACTGAGGAGGAGACTGAGGGAGACTGAGGGAGACTGAGGAGGAGACTGAGGGAGACTGAGGGAGACTGAGGAGGAGACTGAGGGAGACTGAAGGGAGACTGAGGGAGACTGAAGGGAGACTGAGGGAGACTGAAGGGAGACTGAGGAGGAGACTGAGGAGGAGACTGAGGGAGACTGAAGGGAGACTGAGGGAGACTGAAGGGAGACTGAGGAGGAGACTGAGGGAGACTGAAGGGAGACTGAGGGAGACTGAAGGGAGACTGAGGAGGAGACTGAGGGAGACTGAAGGGAGACTGAGGGAGACTGAAGGGAGACTGAGGGAGACTGAGGAGGAGACTGAGGGAGACTGAGGAGGAGACTGAGGGAGACTGAGGAGGAGACTGAGGGAGACTGAGGGAGACTGAGGAGGAGACTGAGGGAGACTGAAGGGAGACTGAGGGAGACTGAAGGGAGACTGAGGAGGAGACTGAGGGAGACTGAGGGAGACTGAAGGGAGACTGAGAGAGGCTGAGGGGGAGATGATGCAAGCTGCACAAAACAAACAATCCCAAACATCCCGTGTAAAAGATGTTTATTTAAATTAAAATCTGGTGGTTTTAATCAGAGCACTTAAAGGAATAGTTCGATGAGAAGATCAGACTGTAGTCTGTACGGTGAATATGAAGCTGCTGCCTGTTAGCGTAGCTTAGCATAAAGACTGGAAACAGAGGGAGAAGTTAGCCTGGTTCTGTCCCGAGGAAACAAAATACCAGACCAGGAGCAGCAACGTTACCGGGACAAGAAACAGTCCGGCACACAACTCACGTTTCATGTACCAGTAAAAGTATTAACAGTAAAATGAGTCATTATGCAGAATGGACACTTTCAGTATTATATTATTAGAATATGCATAAAGATGTAAGCAGCATTTTAATGTTACAAAGCTAATAGTAACTATATTAACTCATCGTATGCTGCTGTGTATTTATATCAAATGTGATTCTGCAAAGTAACTAAACGTCAAAGTACCTCAAAGTTGTACTTAAGTACATCGTTGGCAATCAGCCCGATCGATACCAACAACTCAGTCTCACAGCAGTTTGTGAAATAGTTACAAATTTAATCTTTTTATTCGTCTACATAGACACGAATTTCCTTTTTTTCCGTGAAGCTCAGCACGACTTTCAACAACGTATTTTTCGTGCGTTTTCCTACGAACATCCAGCAACACGTGACGCGTATGACAATTTCCGCTCCAGTCTTTTCAAAATAAAACATGCGTAGTTAGCTTTAGTTAAAGATTGCAGTATCTGAAGTGGCGTAACTTCAGTACGGAAGTTACGTGACTAAAACTAATTAGTTAGCTTTAAGAAAAGATCGACCTGGTTAGGTTTAGGCTACAAAACTACTTAGTTAGCTTTAGAAAAAGAGCGCGGTTTAGGTTAAAATAACATCGGAAGTGGCGGTCTCCTGGTGAAAGTCTGGTGTTTTTACACCCACCTATCCATCCCGACCTCCTCGCTACGCAGCGTTCGCCACTCTTTACACTTCCAGGTTCACGATGATGCGGATTACATACGAATTCATGCCGACCATCACGAAAGAAAATGTGAAATTTGTGTATACGAATCAATACATTAAATTTCGTGACTATTTCACAAACTGCGGTGCGACTGAGGCCGCAGGACCAAAACAACACTTACACTGTAACATCACATATAATCTCTATAATACACCAGAACACAGCTGATAATGTCAGTTTATATAAAACTTTGATGCCAAACAGGTCATTAAGGACATAATAACTAAACTAAAGGAATCCATTCAAACCTTAAAAAAGGTCAACAAGACTGCAAATATTAACAAATAAAATATATGATTTAACTACTTAACTACTACTAACTTTGTTAGTTTTTAGTTTTCTTTTTCTTTCTTAATCTGGACACAAACAACTCTGCAGAAACATCAACTGATGCTTTCATGTAAAAAACTATTATATTATTAATATTCTGATGGTGTTAGTATTTAATGATGTTGTTATTCTCACTTTTAGATGCATTTCCAGATATGAACTGTTCATCTTCTGCTCTTTTCTTTTCCTTTTTGTAAAGCACTTTGTTTCAAAGTGTTTTTTTATGAATAAAGTGTATTGTCTTGTTGTCCTCAGACTTCTGGTCGTCATTGTCAGTAAACACATCAGTTAATCATCACGTGACAGTCTGATCTCTGATCTGACGTCCTGGTGACTTAAGATGTTAAATATTTATCCATCTGAGTGTTTTCTCTCTCTGGTCACCCAATAAAAGCAGAGCGTGCGTCACCAAACAAACACCGTGCGTGCCACACACAACACAACACAACAGTCTAATCTGTCTTTACGCACGTTAATATATAAAGAGGAATAAAGAGAAGTGTACCTGCTCTGAAGGGTCCGGCGGTCAGGACGGTGTGTGGATGTTCTCAGCCTCTCTGGTTCCTCTCTGGTTCCTCTCTGGTTCCTCTCCTCCTGGTCAGGCTCTCAGAGTTAAAGTGGCACCGAACAGGCGCACTGCTCTGCGCGTGTGTGTGCGTGTGCGTGTTTACGCACAGGCACGAGAGGAGTGCGCGCTGTGACGCACGCAGGTGGAGACTTCTGCAGGTTTATTCCAGATGTGCTGCTCCTGAGCTGCTGCAGCCAGCAGTGGAGGGAGGAGTGAGTTCTGTGTCAGTGGGTTAGTGGTTCTGAGGTCTGTCACTGGAGATCCTGGAAGTCTCTGCGTGTTGTTTTTCTCCAACAGAATAAGGTGCCCAGCCCTTGTTGCTGTTGCTCAATCTGTAGTCCCTGCTGCTCCTCCTGACTCACTGCTCTCAGGCACACAAAGGTTTAAAGTCAATCTGGTCCAATGAAATGATTCTTTTACCATTAAACCACCTGCGAGGTTCAATAACTGGGGTCAGGGCCGGTTCATGGACCTGTGAGGCCTCTGGGTACCTCTGTTGGAGCCCCCAACCAGTTTCTGTTAACAGGCTGGATCATATGAGCAGCTACAAAAACCATGATGGTGACGGACAAAAACCAAGATGGTGACAGTCAGAAACCAAGATGGCGACAGTCAGAAACCAAGATGGCGACGGCCATAGTACTTTTACTGCAGTGAAGGATCTGAATACTTCCTCCACCACTGAGAGAGAATCACCGTTAGTGTTGCTCTTGTCTTCCATCTCTAATGATGAACATGGAGAGGATGTAAACGAGGAGAAGGAGGATGAACATGTTGAGTATAAACAGGAGGAGTCTGAGCTGAATGGGACGCGTCCCGGAGGAAGGCCTCAGTGAACAGAGTCTGCAGAGTAATTGGGAACAGTTCCTGGTGTTGGGCTGGTCTCCGTTCAGACGAACCGCAGGCTGTTTCACAACAGATTCACCAGAGAATTAATCATCACATTCCCCCTCCATCCCTCCATCCCTCCATCCATCCCTCCATCCATCCATCCATCCCTCCATCCCTCCATCCATCCATCCATCCATCTCTGCTTATCTCTCTGTTTCACCTGGTTTATCTCGTCACTCACTACCTTTACTTTCTCTTTTTGCCGGTACATGTGTTGTGTTTGCAGAGCGACGGCTCGTTGCAGCACCAGCCGGTTAGAGAGTGACGGGGCAGCGAGCCACATGTCAAACAGTTTAGTCTCACAGCTTCTCACAGTTACTGAGACGATTCATAAAAGATTTAACACCAGACAATAAAACATGCACATTATTATGCTGCTGCTGCTGTTATAGACTGCTGAGTACGAATACCACACTGTGAAAATACTCCACTACAAGTAAAAGTCCTGCATTCAAAACCGTACTGTATGTATCAGCTAAAAGTACTTTAATTAACAGTATCCATTGTGCAGTAAAATACACTTAAAGTACACTATTAAATACTATTAAAAATTAATATAAACATTAATTAATTGATAAATGTGACATAAATTGATATTTCTGTTTAAAATGTGCTTCTTTATTTATTTATTTTTGTCTTAATTGTATTATATATATATGTATTCATTTATTTATTTATTTTCAATTTTGGCAGGATTTGTCTTCCATACAACTATGCTTTCAAGGAATTCAACAAAATAAAAAGGGAAAAGAAACTTGCAGTTCATGTCTTACTTAGTTTTACTGTATGGTTGGCCTGATTTTTGAATATCATACTAAAAAATACTCAATTTAATAACCTAATGCAAAAGCTGCTTAACAAGAAATCAGATTTATTGATCCCAGATATGGTGAATTTGCAGGTTTCGGGGCTGTAAAGCCAAACGAGCGTCCTGCATCAGTCCCGCTCGCTCTGCTAAAACGGCACCATTAACTGGGCCGTTGTCGCGGTCAGCGAGCTTTACAGCAGAAGGTTAAAGTAATAAAAGAGTTGAAAAGGTCAGCGATCACACTGTCAGCTGAACAAGAGAGTAAATCCTGCTGTTAACTTAATGAGTTTTAGAGTAAACTGTGATGGAGGCAGGGCTGAGAGGGTCGATTATTTTACTCTACATGACCGTTTGTGTGTCTGCTGATGGTTTATCTAGAAGCAAAAGAGCGTTAGAGTCACATTTTCTTTCTTATGATGATTGAAGGGAGTCGATTTTCCCTGAAATGTCTCAAAACAAAAGGACAAGATAGATTATTTAATTATTAATTCAGATGTTTCCTGTACCACATAGAAAATGTTTCTGTCAATGATTTATGAATGTTGTTGTGACGGCCAAAAACAAGATGGTGACGGCCAAAAACCAAGATGGTGACGGCCAAAAACCAAGATGGTGACGGAGTTCTCACGGATTAGATAAGGTATGAAACATATATCTAACAGATCAGATCATGGCCGGAGCCACGACTGCTAAGGGGGGAGCTTCACCAATACGTTCAAATTTCATGACTTCAGAGTTACTTTATAAGGAAGTTCTTCTTTTACTTTTAATAAAAGCAGATATGGCACACATCGGCACATTTGATATAAATTAGGGCTGTCAAAGTTAACGCGATAATAAAGCATTAACTTGAATTAGGTTTAACGCCTCTAATTTCTTTAATGCATTAATGCAACCGGAGGTCGTAGCGGGCTCAGTTTTAAAGCTGTGCTTTGCCAGTTAAAGTGTGGTGGAGACCAAAACCAGAGCTGAAAGACCAAGAAAAAAAACAAAAACCAAGATGTTTACGGTCAAAAACCAAGACGGCGACGGCCAAAAACCAAAATGGAGACGGTCAAAAACCAAAATGAAGACGGTCAAAAACCAAAATGAAGACGGTCAAAAACCAAAATGAAGACGGTTATAAACCAAGATGGTGAAACCAAGACGGCGACGGCCAAAAACCAAAATGAAGACGGTCAAAAACCAAAATGAAGACGGTCAAAAACCAAAATGAAGACGGTTATAAACCAAGATGGTGAAACCAAGATGGCGATGGCCAAAAACCAAAAACCAAGATGACGACGGCCAAAACCAAGACGGAGACCATTTGGTTTGTAAATTGAAATGAAATATGCTTTAGATGTTTCTCTTGTTTAAGATGTTCCTTTAATCTGCAGCTCTAACAGATAACTCTCTCATCTGGTTCCAGGTTTTCCTTCAGACGTCGGACGCCGGCTGCAGAGACGAAGTAAATCCACACGACCCACAAATATTCACGTCAGGTTCAACTTGGACTTTGTGTCATTGACCAGCAGAAAGGTGTCCTGTAAGTAAGCATCCGTCTTTCCTAAAATGTCCTCATCATCTCATGCAAACCTGCATCAGACCAAGAGCTGCCACCTGAAGTGTAGCTGCCGCCGTGTGCAGAGAGAGGGGGTCTTTGTCCTGGTTCAGGGACAGGGGGTCTTTGTCCTGGTTCAGGTTGGGGTTCAGGGACAGGGGGTCTTTGTCCTGGTTCAGGGTGGGGTTCAGGGACAGGGGGTCTTTGTCCCAGTTGAAGGTAGGGTTCAGGGACAGGGGGTCTTTGTCCTGGTTCAGGGTGGGGTTCAGGGACAGGGGGTCTTTGTCCCAGTTGAAGGTAGGGTTCAGGGACAGGGGGTCTTTGTCCTGGTTCAGGTTGGGGTTCAGGGACAGGGGGTCTTTGTCCTGGTTCAGGGGGATTTGGTTTAGTAACACAAACAGTGAGACTTTAACATGCTGCTGCAGACCCTCCCAACATGACTTCTACTGAGAGCCATTCACAATTCAGTATTGTTTACATCTTGTAGCTATTTTACTCTTTTTTATTAATTATTTACAAATAAATAAACAAACTAACCTCCTTATGTCTCTCAAAGCCTGGCCCTCCTCTTCGTTTATGGATAGCTTTATTGGATTGTTGATGATTTGACACAAACCTGGATTTTTCAACTCTTTAAAACTGGATTAAAAATGAATCTGGAGCTGTTGTCATAGCAACAAGTCATGCAAAAGTGCAGCTTCATTCACCGTTAGCTGGTTAATGACACTAAAATATGAACTCCTTTTCATATACAAATGACTCCTTATAGTTATGATGAAAAATGTTAATATAATTATGAATTTCGATGAGAACATGTAGGCAGGTTATTGAGATGTGTTTAGTTTTCTACTTAAATATGATTAAAATAACAGGAAACGGTTCATTTAAAAAATATCCAGCTTATTATTAAATATATTAAATAAATAAATAAATTAAATTAAATATTGAATAAATAGATTTATTTAAATTTAAACATAAAATAAATGAAAATCAATGCAAAAAATGAATAAATAAAAGAAATGCAAAAATAAATAACTTTAACAATTAATACAAATAAATACATAAATAAATAAAAGGGAAAAACAATTTTTTATCAATTAATTAATAGCTTCATTTATTTTTAATATTTTTTTTCTATATTTAATGATAATAATTTATTTATTTATCAAGTTATTTATTTATTTATTTCTGCTTTGGGCAGGTTCTTTATGAAGCAGGCGTTTGTGTCAAAGCACCAACAATCAGCCGAAGCTCCCGTCTGCAGACCAGACCTCCTGCAGGGCCCTGATCCTGATCTGGGACTTCAATGAACCTCCTCTAAGTGGTTCTGAATCAGACTCTGTCAGAGTCCAAACAGGAGCAGCTTTCTGAGTCCAGGTCTGGACCTCCACCCCCCCCCCCCCCCACGTCTCTCTGTTTACACCACACACTCAGAAAGCTGCCTCTGTATGAGGTAAACACCGTCTCCGGTCATTATGCCTCCTCCTCCTCCTCCTCCTCCTCCTCCTCGCCGTGAGTTCAAGGCCGGAGAGGAGACGAGGCCTGAAACACGACCTCTGTCTGACAGACCGGAGTTCAAACTCAGGACAGACGCAGAGAGTCACTGACCTCATCCAGGAGATCATGTTCAACCAGCCACTAAGGCTGAGTGTTGTCTGTAAATAAACAACTGTTTGATCTCTAGGCTGAGATTTAGTCTGATGCTGCTACAACGTTAATGTATGACTGGATTACTCACGCTAACGACCGCGACTTTCTTTACCCCAAAAGGGAGCGCAGACTCGGAGAGGACGCCATGCTGGTCTGGTCTATAGCTTGGAGCCATAAAGACCATGCTGGTCTGGTCTATAGCTTGGAGCCATAAAGACCATGCTGGTCTGGTCTATAGCTTGGAGCCATAAAGACCATGCTGGTCTGGTCTATAGCTTGGGGCGAGGTCATGAGAGCCTACTCTGGATGACGTATTGCCGGTCTGATGTATGGAAAGCCTGGTGCGTGTCATTCCGACGCTAAAGTATGCCTTGTGCGTCGGTATGGAACGCCGAAGGCCGTGACAAAGCGTCGGTATTTGGCGCCCTGATAATGACCCTGCAAGATCCGCAGTATTTGCAAAAGTTCTGTAGCTTCTGACACATTGGCTTTGGATGTGAGAGTCTGTTTAAAGTCTCCTAGCGTACGGTAGGAGTTAGTACAGCCTCACAGAGGTCTGCAGAGCTGTAGACGCTTTACATCTCCACCACAACATTTTAGCATTCTGCAGAAGAAACAGACCACGTGATAAATGTGGACAGTTTCTGGATCTGAAGCTGTGAACAACACAAACTTCAAACTTTTCTCTCAGAGACAGAAAATAAAAGCACCTCTATTATTTGGGTGGATGTGCAACTCCTTCAATCTCATGTTGTTGGCTAAAACAAATAGCAGCATATTTGTGCAGAATCAGTCCCGCCCAGCTCTTTTTTCAGCAGTTAGCTTTAGTACACTTGAGGGAGATCATCTTCCTCAGCTGGGTGTGCCTCAACATTGAGTAAATACTGTCATTCTGCATGTGCATCCTCTTTGGAAAGTCATTAGGGAGTTACAGATGTGTAGGGAGGGCTGCTTTTTTACTATTTCAGTGGGTTTTTGCCTATTTTTTGGTAGTGGTCTGCCAAAATCATAAATAAATAAATAAATAAATAAAATGACTTGATAAATAGGTCATAAAACAAAAATAATATTTAAAAAAATAGCCATTAATTAATTGATCAAATTTGACATAAATTGATATTGACCCCATGTTCGGTGACAACCCCCTCATTTGCATAATGAGGCACAAATGCATAAAGAAATGTGTAAAGAAAAGAATACATAAATAAATACATTTGGGGAAATAAATAAGGAGTGAAAGGCAAAGGGAAAATCATGCATAAACAAATAAATAGATTCATTTAAAAATGCATATAAAATAAATAAGTAAATAAAAATAATTGCAAAATAAATAAAAACGATAAATGCATATATAAATAACAAATAAATGCAAAAATAAATAAATACTTTTAAAATGTAATACAAATAAATACATAGATACATAAAGGGTATAATTAAACAGAAGAGTAAATAAATAACAGAATTAATACAAAAATAAATAAATAAAGATGCTAATTAAAACAGAAATATCAATTCATTTCACATGTAATATATTAATTAATAGTTATATTTATTTTTAATATTATTTTTTCTATATTTAATGACTTATCTATTTATTTCTTTTTTATTTTGGCAGGTTCTGTCCTTCACAGCAACGAGTCCCAGTGACAGAATGACGTCTTGTCTCTCAGCTTCTATCATCAGCACACACATGTGAAACAGGAGACTCACTCTGAGATAAGCAGAGACCCGGCGGCACCTACGTTACCGGAACGCCACCGCTGGCGAGAACGCTCTGTGGGAAACACCTGATAGTGGTGAAAAGGATGTCAGGGGTCAACAAGGGAGGAAAGACTTTGAAGGGTTAATGTAGACAGGAAGGGTTAGCAGACAACTCTGGGAAAGGTTTTCTGAAATGTCTTTATTCCAGTCATCTGACTGAGGATTTATCAACAAGAGGAAACAAAGAGGTCTTCAATAATTACTTAAAATAAATACTAAAGTCAAAATTTACTAATTTGATATTAATATCACTGACAGTTGCACCCAATGCAAAAGAAACAAAATATTTTAATATTTGTTATGACTTTCAAACAAAAATAAATCAATATGTATTTATTAGTAAGTCTGAAACTAACAATTGATTAATTATTTGGTCATTTTATCGATGATTTAATGGCTATATTTATTTTTAATATTAGTTTTGCTATTTGTAATGACATATTTATTTATTTATCAAGTCATTTATTTACATATTTATTTATTTTTTAGATAAATAAAATTATAAATTTTGGCAGGTTCCATCCTCCATACCTAACAACATATTTACCTGTAAACAAATAGTATTACAATTTGAATATATCACACTCTTAACAGTCAGTACATTGGCCTGATGGTGACCGTTTTTGACCTCTTTGAATTTATTTATTTTGCATTTATTTTTTTATTTTTTTGCATTAATTTGTATTTATTTCTTTATTTTTGAATGAATGCATTTATTTATATATTTATGTCTTCCATTTCACCGCTTATTTATTTCCCCAAACTTATTTATTTCTTATTTATTTGAATTTATTCATTCATTTATTTATTTTTATTTTTATTTTATATATTTATTTTATATTTATTTTTTATTCATTTTATATAAATTATTATATGAAATATAAATTAATTATATTAAATTAGTTTATGTATTTATTTCTACACGATTTCCCTTTGAATTTCACCCCTTATTTTAGGTGTGTGGTTGGGTTAGTTAACCTTTATTTAATTGTATTAATCTGTAATACTGATCCCTGACGGCTGTAGGTGTTAACGAGCTCCACAGGGTGGCAGTATCAGCAACACTAAGGATGCGAACTACCGGTTAAAACTCCAACGAAGAAGAATGACTGACTCTCACGTTGACCAATCAGAGACCACTATACCGCTTCCTGGTGAGCAGCGACCAATAGGAAGCCCGCTTCCTGGTGAGCAGCGACCAATAGGAAGCCTGTCTGTGAGGTTTGTTGTTGTGCTGCAGTCAGTGATTTCTGTGTTTAGCGGTGATTAACGTTGTTATTTTAGCGTTTTAAGACTTTATAATTCACCCAAAATGAGCCAGTCTTTAAGGTAAACCTCTCTGTCTCAACTAACACTGTTAATTCATTCAACACAGCTCAGTTTAATGCGGTAAAAGCGGCCAAACCTGGCTCTGTCATGTTGTTAGCATGTTGTTAGCATGTGTAGCTTCTCATCAGAGTTAAAGGTGTTGAACCTGCAGCCACGTGTTCAACCAATATAACCAGCTCTCTAGCTCACTAGCTCTCTAGCTCACTGGTTATATTTTACTGCACTATGAGTACATTTACTTTAAGTACTTTAACTAGATTTTGCTGATAATACTTGCATACTTTAAGTAAGGGGGTTAACTTCAGTAAAAGATCTGAATACTTCCTCCACCGCTGGGAACTTCAGCTGCAGTATATTTTGCCACTACAAATGTTTTTTATCATACTGTATCATGTACTTTATTTTGATGGCAGTTAACAAAAGTTGTGCCTCGTAGTTTTGGGTTAGGGTCACACATTTTGATAGCTGTGATTTTGTGGTACTGAATCTTTGACAGTAAAATATTACCTTCATGAAAAAGACCAAATATTGACAGATAACGTTAAAGTATTAGTGCTCAGGCAGACATGTACACAAGAGTTATACTTTTTAATACTATTTGGTAACAGCTGCATTAAGTATGTGATAATACAAATGTGTGCACGTCATGGCACTGTAGCTAAAACTTCCTGACACACCGACCTCTGTTTCTCCAGAACTGACCTTGCGGCGGATAAATTGAAGCGTAAGAAGAGGAGAGAGCTCAGCGAGGATCAGAAACATGAAATCAAAGAAGCGTTCGAGTTGTTCGACACCGACAAAGATAAAGAAATTGACTATCACGAGCTGAAGGTGAGTCGTGATTCAGACACTTTACGTTATTGATTAATGTCATCTGAAGAAAAACAACAGATTATTATTAGTTCAGTTAATTTGCATATTGTGCATATAAACAAGCTGAGAGATGTCGTAACTCTTAATCTATTCCATGTAAAT
The DNA here is from genome assembly GCF_043250625.1 of Sebastes fasciatus. Classification (NCBI taxonomy): domain Eukaryota; kingdom Metazoa; phylum Chordata; class Actinopteri; order Perciformes; family Sebastidae; genus Sebastes; species Sebastes fasciatus. The sequence goes on from NC_133813.1 coordinate 1,542,230, forward strand.
ATTCTGTATATCCCAATTATACGATCCCAACAGGTGGCGATGCGAGCTCTCGGCTTTGAGGTGAAGAAAGTGGATGTTTTGAAGATCCTTAAAGACTACGACAGAGAGGGAAACGGAAAAATAACGTTTGAGGATTTCAATGAAGTTGGTAAGTTTTCCTCTTCAGTTCAATGTGATGCTCTCTGCAGAGAGAGATTGAAGAGGAGAAGTTCTTCAGTGAATCCTTAATATGTTGACATCGTTCCACAGTGACCGATCGCATCCTGGAGCGAGACCCGAAGGAGGAGATCATGAAGGCCTTCAAGCTGTTTGATGACGACGAATCGGGAAAGATCAGTCTGAGGAACCTGAGACGAGTCGCTCGAGAACTCGGGGAGAACGTCAGCGACGAGGAGCTGCGCAGCATGATCGATGAGTTCGACGCCGACGGAGACGGAGAAAGTAAGTAAATAAATACCGAGTCCTTACGTCCGGCATGAAAAGTTCCTCTCAAGGTGAATAAAACCTAAAGATATCTGACAAACACTGAACTTCTCTGTGTTTTATAATGACAACTCTGATTTGTTCTCACATGACTGAAAAGTAAAGTATCACCTACATGAGGTACGTGGTAGATGACATGAACAGACACTCCGTCCTGTAACTGCTGGAGATCCACAACTACTAATAACACAGATTCCAGTTCAACAGGTGAATCAGGATCAGGTTTATGGCCAAGTAGGTTTTCACATACAAGGAACGGTCTCGGTATTTTGGTGCATAACAATAAACATAGTCAGAGAAAAGAAAAAGAAAAAACAAGAACTGCAAACGTCAAGAATCAGAAATAGAAAATGTGAAACTGATGCAGATATGGTGATGCTGATTATACCATCCATCCATCCATCTTCAACCGCTGATGCTGATTATACATTTATTGTTATTGTGTTATTCAAAGGGAAACAACGGGCATTTTTAAAACATTGGTATTAGTCTGGAGGCGATATAACATGATGGAAACTTGCTTGTGTATGCTCATATTGCGAGGGCGCGCCGGGAAACCACAAGGTGGCAGCGTCGTCACGGTAAACAGTAACTGGTCTGTCAGTGGCGATATGAATGAAGTATAGAAGTTACATTTACAATATAAATCAACATGCTGTCACTTTGTGAATCTGTTTAATGTTAACAGTGTTAACAGAGTAATCCACTGGAGCGGAGTAATCCATGACAGGATGTCAGCGCGTGTTGTGACGGTTCATCTTGGGATTAATCCATAATGAAAATAAATAAAGATCTCATTCACAGACTATGCGTTATCTTCAACATGAACATTAATATAAACTTCCTGACTGAACTTTTTCTTCCAGTAAACCAGGAGGAGTTCGTCTCCATCATGACCGGAGACTCCTGATGAGGACTCTGATCGGTCGTCCATGTTGTGAAGAAGCTGAGTGACTGAACATCTGTCGGTGTGTACATGAAGGTAAACCGGTGTCAGCCTCCTCTGGAGGCTCTGACGTGGACCGGATTACTCTTTGGCCTTTTGGTTCATACTTGATTCATTACATGTGAGAGGAACCGGACTTTCTGCCTGATATCAGGACGCTCTTTAATCCACATTCACTCCCAGTGTTGTCCACCTCTACCCGATTCTGTCTTAATAAAAAACTAAATCACCTCTAAACATTTCAGACGTCGATGAAGCTGATGTTGATTTATGATGTTGATTTATCACTTTATCAATCTTTCTGTCACATCCAAATAATCAAACTGTTCATTCCTGAAGTGATTTCATCCTGTAGAGGAACATCTTCACTGGTTCTATTTACACTTTACACAACGGGAATGTTTCAATGTCTTATTTATTTTGTATTAAATAAATCTGTTTGCCAGCAACTTTTTTTATTCTTATTTATTTATGATTTTTAATTTACGTCCAACCATAAAACCCTCTTCAGCCGTTTTGCATGTAATTGTGGTCGTTTTACGTCTCTTCGGGGTCTTTTTGCATCTCTTTGCAGTCGTTTTGCATCTATTTGCGGTCATTTTGTGTCTCTTTATGGTTGTTTTGTGTCTCTTTGCAGTCGTTTTGCGTGTCTTTGAGGTCATTTTGCGTCTCTGCAGTCATTTTGCATCTCTTTGTGGTCATTTTGTGTCTCTTAGTGATCATTTTCTATCTGTTTATATTCATTTTGCATCTCTGTGGTTCTTTTGCGTCTCTTTGTGGTCATTTCGGGTCTGTTGATGGTAGTTTAGCATCTCTGGTTGTTTTGCATGCATTCGTACGTACTACCTCTAAAGCACAGTGATAATTAAAGTATGCATTAAAGGCAGAGTTACTTCCTCAGGACATAAAGTCTTTACTTGTCCTTCATACGTCCATCTCTGCATGTGAATCCTTCCTGCTGTCCTGCAGCCGTCCACCAGAGGGAGTCACTCAATCAGGACTCCTCTCAGAGCCTGAATGTCCTGCGTGATGACCCTGAACAGCTGATCAGAAAGTCAGTCTCACTAGGTACAGTCACGTTCTTTTATGAGATTTACATTAACATGAATCAGAGGAGACGTCTGTTTGTTCTGTTAGAGACCGACCGCTTCACTTCAGTCTGAGTAGAGATTTCAAATGAGTTCTAATTAATACGTGGTGTTAGGTCAACAAATGATGTCATGCATCACATGATCAAAGGGATGCTTTTCACTTGAATAGCTGATGTTTAAAACCACAATCCCAACAGTAATAACAGAGAAATCCCAGATGATGATGATGATGATGAAGAAATAATATACAGTAGCTTCTGTCACACGCTGAGATGCAGGATAGTGACCACAGAAGGCGGCTCCTCCTGAGCTCCCTGTCATTTGTCTCCCCACAGACCTTCCTCACTGATTCAGATGAAGGTCTCTGGTCTCAGATGATGAAGAGGACGGTCTTTGGTCTTAGATGATGAAGAGGACGGCGGTTAACGACAGGAACCCCGTTTGCTTTGGTAATAACCTGAGCCAATCACACGATGACAGAGTGGAGGACTCGGTGGTTTTCCTCTTGTTGACGGAGGTCTGAAGTTTCTGAGGGAGAATGAAAGTGATGCCGTAATAAAAGACACTGCAGGGATTGTGTTGCAGAGTGTGTTTGTATGTATGTATGTGTGTGTGTGTGTGTGTGTGTGTGCGTGCTTGTGCGTGTCTGTGTGCGCTCACGCTGAAGGTCAGCAGCGCCGTCGTCGATTATCAGAACCTGCACCTGGTGTGAGGTGCATCTCTTCGTAGTCAGTTTGCATCTCTTTGTGATAGTTTTGTGTCTCTTTGTGATAGTTTTGCGTCTCTTTGTGATAGTTTTGCATCCCTTTGTGGTCATTTTGCGTCTCTTTGTGGTCATTTTGCGTCTCTTTGTGATAGTTTTGCATCCCTTTGTGGTAATTTTGCGTCTCTTTGTGATAGTTTTGCGTCTCTTTGTGGTCATTTTACGTGTCTTTGTGGTTGTTTTGCGTCTCTTTGCAGTTGTTTTGTGTCTCTTTGTGGTTGTTTTGTGTCTCTTTGCAGTTGTTTTGTGTCTCTTTGCAGTTGTTTTGTGTCTCTTTGTGGTTGTTTTGCGTCTCTTTGTGATAGTTTTGTGTCTCTTTGCAGTTGTTTTGTGTCTCTTTGTGATAGTTTTGTGTCTCTTTGCAGTTGTTTTGTGTCTCTTTGTGATAGTTTTGCATCCCTTTGTGGTAATTTTGCGTCTCTTTGTGATAGTTTTGCGTCTCTTTGTGGTCATTTTACGTGTCTTTGTGGTTGTTTTGCGTCTCTTTGCAGTTGTTTTGTGTCTCTTTGTGGTTGTTTTGTGTCTCTTTGCAGTTGTTTTGTGTCTCTTTGTGGTTGTTTTGCGTCTCTTTGTGATAGTTTTGAGTCTGGTCATTTTGCATTACTTTGTAGTCGTTTTGTGTCTCTTTGTGGTTACTTTGCGAGGGGATGGAAGTTAGTGACAGGAACCCCGTTTGCTTTGGTAATAACTTGAGCCGATCCCACGATGACAGAGTGGAGGACTCGGTGGTTTTCCTCCTGTTGACGGAGGTTTGAAGTTTCTGAAAGTGATGCCGTAATAAAAGACACACACACTCACTCAGTGTATGTGTGTGTGTGTGTGTGTGTGTGTGTGTGTGTGTGTGTGTGAGTGTGTGTATGTGTGTGAGTGTGTGTGTGTGTGTGTGTGTGTGTGTGTGTGTGTGTGTGTGTGTGTGTGCGCTCACGCTGAAGGTCAGCAGCGCCGACGTCGATGATCAGAACCTGCATCTGGTCTGAGATCAGGGACAGACAGCAGGACTTGCCCTTGCTCTGGCACATGCTCAGCTGTTGGTCCCTGGACCGGAGCAGCACACGCTCCAGAAATAAACCCACCCGGTTCCTCCCCAGTTACAACCTCAGAGTCGCCCCCCCGTGGTCCCCACCCTACGACTCTACACACACACACACACACACACACACACACACACACACACTCACACTCACACACAAACACACACACACACACTCCTTTGTGTTGCTGGTAATCATGTGTGTTGATGAGACTTCTATAAGTACCCGGTCTGGACGGCGGACCTCTCCAGCGTCTGATTGCTGTGTGGTTGGTTTAATTAGCATCGGTTAGCTTAGCTCCACATTTAGATCAGCTGATGGGATGATGTCGTTTTGACTTTGAGGACTCTGTTTACTTCTTCTTATGACTTTAACAGCAGTCGGGGACGATGGAGACACAAACAGAGCTGGAAGAAGTCCTCTTTTACTTTAACTTAAAGGAACACTTGACCACCAAAATGATTCTTTCAGACCTCCACGCTGAACAAGTTGAAGTAACTGAGGGCAAAGCTGCATCACAACATTCGTTTACAAACTGTCACTCAACTCCTGCAGAATAATCTACGTCTCATTGATCCAGTCGATGATCAATACTTCACAAACACATGAATCTTCACTAAAACTGCACTATTTATATATATATCTATATATATATAAATAAATAAATTATATTAATAAATTAAAAATGAATGAATAAATAAAAGTACATGAAAAAATAATTGCATAAATAAATTGTAATACTATTATTTACAGCTAAATATGTTGTTAAGTATGGAAGACGGAACCTGCCAAAATAAGAAATAAATAAATAGATATGTAAATAAAAATATCAAACATAATATTAAAAAATATATAGCAATTAACTAACTGATAAAATGCGACATGAATTGATATTGACCCCATGACACATGTTGAGTGACAGACCCCTCATTTGCATAATGAGGCAGAAATGTAAAAAGAAAAGAAACCAGAAATAAATCAGTTAGGGGAACAAAATTTGGGGTGAAATGCAAAGGAAAAATCATACATGAATAAATACATAAATAAATAAATATAAGATAAATAAAACAAAATAAATAAATGCAAAAATAAATAAATACATTTAATAAAAATAAATACATAAATAAATAAAAGGGAAACTTAAACAGAAGAGTAAATAAATAACAGAATTAATACAAAGATAAATAAATAAAGAAGCAAATTAAAACACATTTTATCAATTAATAATTGGCTACATTTCTTATTAATATTATTTTTGCTACGCATATTTATTTATTTATTTATCGAGTCATTTGTTTATTTATTTTTTATTATGGCAGGTTTTGTCCTCCACAGGTGAGTTGGGGATTTAAGGGAATTAAGGGGAGACACATAAAATACAAATAAAAAAATATTTGGAGGATGTTTTTCAAAAAACTGATTAATTTTTAATCATCTGATCATTCAGCTCTATTATAATATAATAAAAAAAACAACGTAATAAATAAATGCAAGCTGTTTAAGATGCCGACCATTTCACAATGTACTGTAGCTCCGCTCACGGTGGCCCTGCAGGTTGAGGTCACTGTTACGGGAAGGGGTCAAAGGTCACGGCCCCCACCTGGACGCTGGTGTCACCCCCCCCCCCCCCCCCCCCCCAGCTGACACGCCGTCATCCTGAACACTGACATCTTCCTCTGCCGTCACCTGTACCGTTTCCTCATTAGAACAAGCAGTTATCTAAAGAACTGACATGTCTTGTTTCCGCATAGACGGACGGTTGTGGGAGTTTAATGTCAACATGCCGTCTCCGATCAGATCTAACCCCCCCCCTCCATGTTCCCTTGTCTCGGGGAGGGTCGGAGGGTCGGAGGGTAAGTGTTGTCACATGGTCGGCATAGCTCGCCTAATGACTGACAGCTGGACACAAGAGCTGGACTGAGACTCCGGTTACCGATGAGACGCTTTAAAGGCGCCCACTGAGCAAACATTAGGACACGTAACGGCGGTTCTGTTCACACCGACAGTTAAACACAACGAAGGTTTGTACCGTGAAGACTCGTCACAGATAATAACAGACTCTGAATCCTCTGTTTGGCTTTTATAAAACCAGCGTAGCTCCATCCAAACTGAACTTCTGAGGCCGATACTGAGATCAGTCCGGGGTGGGAAGTCTCTTTACTTGAGCCCTATACTTATAATTATACTTACACTCTACTTGAGTATTTCCATTTTATGCGACTTCAGAGGGAAATATTGTACTTTTTACTTCACTATATTTATTTATTTAACAACTTAAGTTATGTTGTTAATACAAACTATAATCAGCTAATAAATGATGATGTATTATAGAGAGATGCAGGAATGAGTCCTAAAACACAGAAATGAGTTAGCATTTTAGCACTTCCTGTTCCCTCGCCTGGAAGTCAATGGGTCTTTAGTTAGATGCCTCAAATAAGGTCTATATATATTTATATATATCTATATCTATATATAAATATATATATTTATATATATATATGTATATATATATATACATATATATATATACAGTGTGTGTATATATATATATCTACACACTGTATATATATATATTTATATATATCTATATATAGATATAGATATACATATTTATATATATATATGTATATGTATATATATATTTATATATATATATATATATATTTATTTATATATGTAATATATATTTATTTATATATTTTTATGTATAATATATATATATTATTTTAATTTTTATATAATATATATATAGATATATTATAATATTTATTATTTTATAATTCATTTATTATTATTATATATATATTTATTTATATATGTATATATAAATATAAACATATATAGAGTGTGTATATATATATAAATATATATATATATATATATAAATATATATATATACAGTGTGTAGATATATATATATATACACACACTGTATATATATATATATATTTATATATATATATATATAAATATATATATATATACAGTGTGTAGATATATATATATACACACACTGTATATATATATTTATATATATATATATACACACTATATATATATATATATATATATATATATATATTTATATATATATATATACACTGTCCTTTATACTGTATGTATATATATATATACAGTATATATAGATTAACGTACGAGACAAGTTAATCATAAAGAGGTTGAAAAAGGAAAGTCAGTCGTCTTCTTGTTAAATTTCCTTAAAGTGTAATTGTATTTCCTTCATTCTGTTTTCAGGTCTTTCAACACGCAGGTGAACTTTCTGATCGTACGGTAACAGGATAACAGTATTGATCATTTCTTAACAGTAAATGATTGCATATAGATTGTATCATGTAGAATAACAGAAAGGGAGCAGCGGACACAGACATGAGGAGGGAATGCCCGGAGGCTTGCTGTGGATCGTGGACTATGCCTGGCAGTTGGGTGAGGACGGATTAGTTTACACTCGCTCATGGCTTTCACGGTAACTTTATCTCCTCCGACAGCACAGCTTCACCCAAACCACAGCGCACTGTACTCACCAGACACTCAGCGACTGAAACACAGCACAGAAACTACAAATATCAGACTGTCAGGGTTTAATGTAAGATACGAGAGCTGATGGAGTCGAGCAGCGGTGGAGGAAGTATTCAGATCATTTACTTAGTAAAAGAGAAATAGAATAGGAGCAGAACGGACATTAACATTCAAATCAACGTAGCAGGATGGTCAGAGCAGCGGCCTTTTTATGCGTACCATTTCCATTGCAACCGTTGTACCGCGCTGATTAACTTCCGTATGAACTAAACCGACTTACAGCAAGTCGCAGATTCACTGAGGTGAAGCTTAGCGGTAACAACGAGCAGTTAAACAGACCCCCTTTTAAGAAAAGCTGAACAAAGACGGTTGTTTGAAGACTTTGTGCTTCCAGTTATAATATTTTCCGGATCGTTCTCAGCACACATCTGGATCTCTTCAGAAGCAGCTTATTGCTTCTGTCATTGCTTGTTTATGTTTCTCCGACACTTCGTCCAGCTCCGACGCTATCGGCCTACACAGACAGCAAGCATGGATGCACACAGGCAAACACAAGCACAGAGTCATATACATTACATATGGACTCCACACATACTGCACATATATATACTGTATATATACACATACTGCACAGATACAGTATATACTGCACATATATACACATACTGCACATATATATACTGCACATATACATACTGCACATATATATACTGCACATATACACATACTGCACAGATACAGTATATACTGCACATATATATACATACTGCACATATATATACTGCACATATACACATACTGCACAGATACAGTATATACTGCACATGCAAGAATCATTTTACTGAGACTTAAACCCTGAAACTACGGGACATGCAGACGTTGTCTACTCTCTCTCTCTGATAATCATCCACCTCTAGGACACAGCTTTGTTAAATATTTGTTTAACATTCAGGTAACACGTTGAGGAACAATGTCCCTCTTTTTGGACAAAAAAACAAGATGGAGACGATCAACAACCAAGATGGCGACGGACAAAAACCAAGATGGCGACGGACAAAAACCAAGATGGCGACCAAAAACCAAGATGGCGATGGACAAAAAACAAGATGGCGACCAAAAACCAAGATGGCGACGGACAAAAACCAAGATGGCGACGGACAAAAACCAAGATGGCGACGGACAAAAACCAAGATGGCGACCAAAAACCAAGATGGCGACGGACAAAAACCAAGATGGAGATGACCAAAAACCAAGATGGCGAATGCCAAAATGCTGAACTCGTGGCTTCAAAACCGTAGTCCACAAACCAGTGTGTGACATCACACCACCTTCATTGAAGTGAACGGGCGGCTTTGAGTCCGATACCGGTTCTTATAATACGTCCATGTCTGACAGTGGCCCGACGGTAACTGGAGTTTATTTTCAAAACCCACTTTGTGGTCTGCAGCGCCGACACCACGAGTCAGAGCTCACTCAGCTTTCCGATGTTAAAACGGCAACGACAGTGGAAGGTAGTGACGGTGGACGGACTGAGGCGTCAGTCAGATGATGGTTGGAGGTTTGTTTCGACCTCTAAACGGACCAGAACCAGAAGGATTCCTCTGACAGCTTAAATCTGCCATAATTCAATCTCAGCCGGTTTCCTGAAGACCGGATGAAGTACAAACAATCACTGTGAGCCTCCTCCCCTCCGTCCCCCCTCTCTTCATCAGGTCTGAACGGTGCAGACGGGAGTCTCAACAGCTCGCTGCGGGTCGGAGGTGGGAGGTGGATGAACAGCATATGTCTTTCCTCCAGGAGGAGGTAAAGGATGGATGCAAACCAACGGTGGGGAAATTAAAACACGTAAACTTAACACAGCAGAACATTTCACACATTCCTTCAGGCCGTAACGCCAACGACCTTCCCCTCGTCTCCGTCTCGCCGTGTTGTAGGAAGGAAGTCATGCACGGCATTTATTTTCAGGTGGAATTATCGTTTACGCTTCGACTGTTTCCTTTCCATCAGCAGGTCCTCAGCGACTGGAACTCACTGACCTGCAGTCTGTAGCATGAAAATCAACACAGAGACACGTTATGAATACTCTGTCAATTATATCTTTGATTTGGACGAGATGAGACCGAGGTCATTCTAGTCTGGACCAGCTGCTGTTAACATACAGTACTATGTTTAAATACTGCATGTTTAAATCTCATTAATCAATATTTTTATGCATTAAACACTGATAGTAATGTCAAAGGAATCACTTTTGGTGCTTTCAGCTTTTTTTTTTTTTCTCGTACATTATGACTTCATAATTTCAGAGATTATTCAAATTCTTTCTTGTAGAATTTCTATTTTTTTCTCGCAAATTTAAGACTATATAATTTCAGAGATTATCCAGTTATGTTTTTTTTCAGAAATTTTGTGGGTTTTTTCTATTAAATTTAGTACTTTATTTTCAGAGAATTTCTGAGTATCTTTTCACAGATTACTGACTTTTATAATCTCAGAGAATATACAAGTGTTTTCTCGAAAAAACAATTGTGGGTTTTTTCTCTTAAATTTACCACTTTAATCTCAGTACATTCACATTTTTTTTTTAAATCTTGGAAATTTGTATTATATATATTTTGTTTCTCTTTTTAACTGGAACTCTTTTAATGACTTTATATCTCAGAAAATATCATTTTTTTTGTGTAAAATTAGTATTTCTTCTCGCAAATTTAAGACTATATAATCTCCGAAAATATCCATGTTTGTTTCTCGTAAAATCTGTTTTTTCCCTCGTACTTTATGACTTTATAATTTCAGAGATTATCTAAATTTTTTTTCTTGTAAAATTTCAATTTTCTCTCGCAAATTTAAGACTATATAATCTCAAAGAATATCTGGTTTTGTTTTTTTTTCATACATTTTGTGAGTTTTTTTTCTATTAAATTTACCACTTTAATTTCAGAGAATTTTTGAGTATCTTTTCACAAATGTATGACTTCATAATCTCAAAGAATATCCAGGTTTTTTCTCTTAAATTTATCACTTAAATCTAAGAGTACAACCACGTTTTTTTGTTTTCTTTAATCTTGGAAGTTTGTATTATATTTTTTGTATAACTGGAACTCTTTTCATGACTTTATAATCTCAGAAATATCCAATTTGTTTTCTTGTAAAGATGTTTTTTTCTCGTTAATTTACCACTTTAATCTCAGAGAATATAGAAATGAAAGCAGTGAGAGCATCATGTTGTTGTATGACCTGACCCAGAGGGATGTGTGTGTGTGTGTGTCAGCTCTCCTGCTTGTTTTACTAGAAACCAGCGGTCGACCACGTTTCTGCTCTCATATTGGACGGATTCATGGATCCTGGAGGTGAACCAGGCCTGCTGCTCTGCTTCCTCTGCTCTGCTCTCCGTCCTCTGACAGCAGTGGACAGCTGATGGTAATCCTCCGCCCAGCAGATGCTCGGCGTGCTGATATCTGGAGACGTGGCTGCAGGTTTGATCTCTCTCTCTCTCTCTCTCTCTCTCTCTCTCTCTCTCTCTCTCTCTCTCTCTTTCTCTTTCTCTTTCTCTTTCTCTTTCTCTTTCTCTTTCTCTCTCTCTTTCTCTTTCTCTTTCTCTCTCTCTCTCTCTCTCTCTCTCTCTCTCTCTCTCTCTCTCTCTGGATGTAATGTGTAGAGCCGTGGGTCTTTGCTTCAGTAATCCAGGGCTCTTACTCCGAGGCCCGTGGAGGCCCTGAGTGTCAGCAACACATTTTTCAATCCCACACACACACACACACACACACACACACACACACACACACACACACACACAGGCAGCATCACTGACACTTCAGAGCTAAATATACCAAGAGTGACAACGACAGGTGACCGGACTCCTCCACCGACCGGCCAGCTCGGACACAGGAGGTCACCGGGTGTGTGTGTGTGTGTGTGTGTGAGTGGGACGGAGGGGGGGGCGTCTGAGCGTCAGGGTCTGATGATTGTAGACGACCTCCACTCAGTGTGGACTGAGCTCAGATCCTAACGCAGCCCGGTTTCTGGGCCTCTAAGCCAGCTGGTCTGGCTTAATAATATCACTTCTCTTTCTTTCTTTCTTTCTTTCTTTCTTTCTTTCACTCTCTTATTGTTTTTTGAATCCTTTTCTTGTTTGATACAAGAACCCACAGCTGGAGCTGCTGGGAGAACTTCCAGGTGAAGAAGACACAACGAGAAGCACTGGTGAGTGTAACAGGAGGAGTGGATGGTGATGGAGGATGCATGATGTATTACTCTTCTTATTGCTGGATATCTCCGGAGGGAAGAAGAACACGTTTACTAGACAGCTGAAAAAGTGTTGAAGTTGGAGATGGAAGTTTTTTGAGGAATTCAGGAGCTTTATTTTTCTATTTGGATAAACTTTGCACCACATTTGTCTAGAAATCTGAGCAGAGAGAGTATCGTATAGTTGTATGATCTGACCGAGAGGGATGTGTGTGTCAGCTCTCTTTCCCATCGTGCTTGTTTTTGGGCTTTTCAGTGAGTCGGCCAGGTTTCCGCGCCGAATATCGCCGCATTTGTCTCAAAAATGTGTGACTTTTTTTCTCTTAAATTTACCGTATTAATCTCAGAGAATATTGTTTTTTTTCTTTTAAAATTTGTGCATTTTTCTCGTAAAATTTCCACTTTAGTCTCAGAGAATATCTACGTTATGTTTCTTGGAAATTTGTGATTTGTTTTTTCTTGCAAATTTATGATTTTATAATCTCAGAGAATATTCATGTTTTTTTTCTTGTAAAATTTGTGCATTTTTTTTTCCACTTAAAATTCCTCGTAAAATATGTCATTTTTTTCCAGTAAATTTACGATTTTAATCTCAGAAAATATCCAAGTTTTTTCTTGTAAAATGTATGATTTTATAATCTCAGAGAATATCATTTTTTTCTTGTAAAATTTGTGCATTTTTTTCTCGTAATTTTACACTTTAATCTCAGAGAATATCTTAATTATTTTTCTTGGAAATTTGTGATTTTTTTTCTCACAAATGTATGGCTTTATAATCTCAGAGAATATACAGTAGGAGAATTCAGGAAACTTTGCTAAATATTGGAGTTGGAGATGGAAAGTTTTGAGTTTTTTGAGGAGTTTTATTTTTCCTTCTTTGACCACCTGGTGGCAGAAACGAGCTGTGAACACAATTTAGACCCTAAAAAGGTTCTTTATTTGACAGTTCTAGTAAAACAGTCTTTGGCAATGAAGATATTTGTTCTCAGGATCCTTCAACAATGCTCATAAATTATGTTTATATAAAAAGGAGAAATCACATAAAGTAAAAGCAACATGATAATCTAAGGAATAAAATAATGCAGTTAATGCAGGATTTATTATAAACACACTGATGATCACACAGATGCAGGTTTAGTGTGGTTTGATTGGTTGATTCAGTTATTTGTAGGTGTCACAGTGGACGTATTAAAAGGTGAAGCGGTATGTTGGTTGTGTATGTACGGGCACTACAGTACGTTTTTTTGTGTTACATCACTGGTTTTGAAAGTGCAAGGAAACTAGAGCTGAAAAGATTTGTTGATTTATTGATTAGACAATTGAGAGAAAAAGTTGAAGTAATTTTTGAACAAAAACACCAAAGATTTCGTGGCTTCAGCTTCAGTTTTGGTTCCAAATGTGAATATTTGCTGGTTTTCTGAGTCTTCTAATAATAAACTGAATTTCTTTGGTCAGACAAAAAAACAACACATCCCCTTGAAACGTTTTCACATTTTTCATTATTTTCCGAAATGTTTTAGACCAAATAATTCATAGTTTTTTCTTTTATTTCTTTATTTCTTTCTTTATTTAATTGAAATGAATTGCATTTTATTGAATTTATTGATTTATTGATTTTTAAACAAAAATATCAACGATATACTGTCTACAGCTTCAGTTCTGATATTCCCGAATATGAATATTTGCATTTTATAACATCACCTTGGACTCTTAGAAACTGTATTCACTATTCTATGACGTGTGTAAAATCTAATAATCAGTTGCAGCTCTGCTGTTATCCATCATTAAACAGAGATAAAGTGAAGTGGTGGTCTGAAGGTGCACTGCCAGTCTCCTCCACTGGGAGGCAGCAAAGAACCTCATCTGGACCTGTTGAACATTAAAGAGTTAAAATAATGAACTTTTATAATCCATTAACTTTGTTTTCTTCAGTCTTTATAATGAAAACTAAATATCTCATCATGACTCTTCTTCTTCTTCTCTTCTTGTGGGTGTTTCTGCGCGTGCGTGTCGGTGCACGTGTGTGTGTGATGATGCCTCCTCCTCCTGACGTCCAGGTGCTCGAGACTCACTCACGGATGGACTGAACCCGCAGGACGGAGACACGCAGAGAGACACGCAGAGAGACAACCAGTCCTGCAGAGAAGAGACAGGTGAGCTGCAGCTGGTTTATAGTGTGCGTGAACTGTGCGTGTTTGTGCTCTTTTATCTTGCTTTTATATGTGTAAAGCACTTTGAATTGCCTTTGTGTATGAAATGTTGCTATATGGAGAACTTCCTCTCCGCTCCGGTTGTTCAGCGGGTAGTCGCTAGTTTTCAGCCCGGGGAAGGAGCTCTGTTGACGGGCTTAGTGCGGAGCGGCGGACCGGTCGACTTCCAGGCTGCTGGAAACAACTTTTTTAATATGAGGAATATAAAGTTCATCAGCAACACTTGGTGAGATGATTTAAAAAATGTAAACAGAGTTTTTGGTTATAAACTGATAGTTATAGTTGGGAGAACGTTTTTATAGGGGAGACCGGGGGCAATGGTAACATCTCAATTATCTCCAATCAGAAACTCATTATGGTCTGTCATGATCCCTCTCTGACGGCCATTTTTTATTTTAATAACTTAAGAAAAGTGTTTTTTTGTTCAATTTAATTATATTTGGGATATATATGGCGACAGAAAAAAATTAGGAGAGCAAAACCCCATAAAAGCTCATCAAATATGCTGCGAGCCCCGTGTTTTTAGCCTTTATTTGTTTACATTTTAGTAAATAATCACCATTAAAAGTATGCCGAATTATCTATTAGCATTTCCTGTTTGCAGTGTACTCATGGATGTACAGACAACTATCACTGGATTACTGTGATACTGAAGGAAACTTAAAAACGTGACTATTCTCAGGCGAGTTCTGCAGCTCTTGTCTCTTCTCTAAGTTGATTTATCTGCGTTTATTCTGGAAGGACATCAGAGATAATGATATCTATCAGGAAGTGTATAAGTCCCACTGAATGATATCAAGATGTGTTTCATGTCCGTGTGTTCAGATTTGAATCTGTGTCCTATAAAGTTGTTGCAAATGTGTGATATCATTCCCGTATGCTGAGCATGTGGCGTGGTGTCTGTGCCACAGAGTGACTCATTGACTGCTTATAGAGGGGCATCCCTCACCAAACCACAGAGATGAGATCAGGTTACCTGCTTCCACATTGGACACCCTTAAAAGAAGGACTTTAATTTAGCCTCTGTTTGTTTTTTCAAGTTGATGAAACACAGTGCTTCTCCTCATATATCATGCATCCAAACATGAAGTTAAGTATTGTGATTCGATATTACGATATTGCGATTTTTGTTAACTTTTTTAACACTAGTCCAGCGGTCAGCAACCTGCAGCTCTTCAGCTCCTCTCCAGGGGATCTTTAAAACAATTTGTGGAAATGAATAACTGTTTATGTTTACATTTTCAATTTTATTTATCATTATTGTAGGTCTATGGTACGACGGTACGACGGAGTATTAGGGCCACATTGAGGAAAAAAATAAATCTGAGATTTAGAGAATAAAGTCATGATATTATAAAGTAGTAATTTTACGTGTTTTCTTTTTTCTCGCAAAGCTATGACTTAATTGTTGTTATATTACGACTTTTTTTCTCGTGAAGTTATGACTTTTTTCTTGTAATATTCTGACTTTATTCTGTAAATCTCAGATGTTATTTCCCTCAATGTGGCCCTAATACTCCGTAGTACATTGTCTCTTTGGCCCTCACTGCATTAGACTTATATACTATATACTTAGACTATAAACTGAGTTACCTTCATCACAATGATCACATGTTTTGCGGCTCCAGACAGATTATTAGAAATCTTCGGGGGCAAAGCGCTGCAGAACTCGCCTGAGAATAGTCCCGTTTTTAACTTTCCTTCAGTATCACAGTAATCCAGTGATAGTTGTCTGAACATCCATGAGTACACTGCAAACAGGAACTACTAAGAGATAATTCAGCATACTTTTAATGACAGTTTGCAAATGCTGGAGAGACACTCCTCCACCGAGGGCGCTGCCACATGTCACCCATTAGCTCTCTGCTGTGGAGACACACAACATGCACAGCTCACATTAATCTCTCTGAGGTTTGAGCGTGTTGGAAACTAATAACCGTCAGTAAGCGAGGGAGCAGCTGAGGACTGCGTGAGACGGCTGATTTCCATCTCTCTCCGTCGTGTTATTGTTGTTTTGGGGTAAAAAGTTCATTCCTTTTATTTCTGGCGTCCTTGTGCTTTACGCTGCGTCTATAAATAACCAGGAGGGTTTGTTCATGTGAGGGTGAGCTGAGTGGAGATCTGCTGTCATCCTGGAAATCAGATCAAGAGCTGCATTAAATCACACCTACAGATCCGGCGACACACTCACGCAGACTGATTCTTATTGTTTTATGCAATCGTCCCTCAACGTCTCCTAAAAGTCCCTTCTTTTCTTTTTTACGACAACATGCTGAGTGTGCTCGTCTGCGAGCGCTCTAAATTTAAACCGTGTTGATCCGTGGGCGGCGAGGCATCGTGACTCAGACTCCAGATATTCATGTAACGCTCTCCGGACGGCGTGTCGCTGCTCGCTGCACACAGACATGATCAAAGTGTTTGCTTTGTTTTGGCAAAACACGTCAATCATCTGCTCATAATGTGGGAGGGTAATGATAGTTGTCTTTGCTGATTGATTGGTTGTTTATTATCCAGATTAAACGGTTGGTTTTAACTCTTTAAAATGTTTAAAAGGAAACAGTGAAGAATGCTCCGAAAAGTTTCCACATCCCAAAGTGACTTCTTCATGTTACTTGTTTTGTTCGACCAACAGTCTGAAATCAAAGATTATTCAATTTACAATCACATGAAACAGAGAAAAGCAGCGTTTGAGGAGCTGGTAAGAGAATAACTGTCCTTCTCTGCTTCATTAATGAATCGACTGTCTGTCGATTGGTTGTTCGACAAACTACTTAACAGACTAATCCATTCAAACCCAGTTCTTTAAGGTACCACCCAGTTCAACCGTTCGGCTCGTTGATGTGATTTAATGAAGTTAACGTCATAATAATAACTTTATGCAATTTCTTTAATGCATGAACACAACTTCTCAGGTCGTAGCGGCTCAGTGTTAAAGCCAGAGTGAAGATCCTGGTATCATATGAAAGTAGAAAACCTGATGAATCCATCGGTACCAACCATGTCATTAGTGATGCACCGATACCGGTATTGGGTCCGATACTGGTATCGGGTCCGATACTGTGCTCTTGTACTCGTACTCGCAAAACGGCACGATACCACTTTACGGCAGCGTGATGTTAACCTCTCGTCACCATATTTTGGGTCCTATCGGACGCGTTCACGTTCCACCTCCCCGACGGTGCGGGCGAGGCGGGCCGGTGGCGGGGCCGCCGGGATCTCACCTCAGCCGGCGTGTACCGGCCCTCACTTTCATTGCCCCACGGGGTTTTGCTTGCACCCTCTGATTCGCGCGTGCGTTAGACTCCTTGGTCCGTGTTTCAAGACGGGTCGGGTGGGTTGCCGACATCACCGCAGACCCCTGGCGCCTTTTACACCTTTCACTACGCGGTTGGGGCGCACTGAGGACAGTCCGCTCCGGGGACACTTTGTCCACGGCCCCGGGAAGCACCTTCGCCCCCGAGCCTTTCCAAGCCGACCTGGAGCCGGTGGCGGCGCACCGCCTCGTATGCTGGACTCCCCAGCCTGCCGTGTGTCCTCACACCCTCCAGCTGGCTGTTAACGAGGGTCTTTAGACACAGAGAAGTACTCGTATCGGTACTCGGTATCGGAGAGTACCCAAATGTTAGTACTTGTACTCGGTCTGAAATAAAGTGGTATCGGTGCATCCCCAGTACCAACCAGGTCAGACTAGCTGGTCATGAAGGAGGTTAAATAACGCTCCAAACTTACGCTAAATTTTGGTGAGGAAAAACTGTCATGGTCATTTCCAAAGGGGTCCCTTGACCTCTGACCTCCAGATCAGTGAATGTAAATGGGTTCTATGGGTACCCACGAGTCTCCCCTTTACAGACATGCCCACTTTATGATCATCACATGCAGTTTGGGGCAAGTCATAGTCAAGTCAGCACACTGACACACTGACAGCTGTTGTTGCCTGTTGGGCTGCAGTTTGACATGTTATGATTGGAGCATCTTGTTTTATGCTAAATGCAGTACCTGTGAGGGTTTCTGGATCAATATCTGTCATTGATTTGTGTTAATTGATTTACAATAATAAATATATACATACATTTAGCATAAAGCTCTGAGACGGGGCACTTCCTGAATGTCTGTGGCGTTTCACACCGCACCAGTTAGCCTAGCGGCTAGCAGACGTCTCCTTACTCAGAGCTCTTCTACTCTTAGTAGGTTTCCACGCCTCGAGGTTTTGGAGTGTTGGTCGAACAAAATAAGACATTTCTAAATGTCCCTCTGGGAAACAGACGTGTTATAGATCAAATAATCATCAGATCAATAATCAGATAATAATAATAATAGTAATAATGTAAATCTGAGTAACTTTAATAACGATGTTGGTCGAGAGGCGAAGCATCATTTGAAGAACTGTATTATCTGAAAGGGAACACCTTCGTCATCCTCTTACGTCTTCACCAATCCTAGTTTCATTTCCTCCCGTGTGCCTGAGGCCGCCGCCTCTCTTCTTCTTCTTCTTCTCCTGCTGCCGTGACGACGGCAGGAAGCTGCCAACAGAACCTGCCGTGTGTGTTTGTGTCGGCGTGTGAACATCCAGTTAACTCGGCGACCCGAGCTCTTAATCTCCACCTCAGGACCAAAACACGGGTCACATGGCACACACACACACACACACACACACACACACACACACACACACACACAGTGCATGCACTGACAGTCCTGCTCATGTCCGTCTGTAATCTGACAGGATAACACACAGTTTCCTCTGTGATTCACTGAAGAGCTGTCGACTGCTAACAGAGAACATCACATTCCTGGTAGGCGTCTGTTCTTAGACTTCTCCTCACGGTGATGCCGCGCTGACGGCCGTTACCGGGAGAGTTCGGTTGTTATGAAGTGGGGTTGTATGAGGTTCCATAGTCAGTGTTTTACCTACAGTAGAATCAGACAGGAGAACCAGCCAGGAGAACCAGACAGGAGAACCAGACAGGAGAACCAGCCAGGAGAACCAGACAGGAGAACCAGCCAGGAGAACCAGACAGGAGAACCAGACAGGAGAACCAGACAGGAGAACCAGACAGGAGAACCAGCCAGGAGAACCAGCCAGGAGAACCAGACAGGAGAACCAGCCAGGAGAACCAGCCAGGAGAACCAGACAGGAGAACCAGCCAGGAGAACCAGCCAGTAGAATCAGACAGGAGAACCAGACAGTAGAACCAGACAGTAGAACCAGACAGGAGAATCAGACAGGAGAACCAGCCAGGAGAACCAGACAGGAGAACCAGACAGGAGAACCAGCCAGGAGAACCAGACAGGAGAACCAGACAGGAGAACCAGCCAGGAGAACCAGACAGGAGAACCAGACAGGAGAACCAGCCAGGAGAACCAGACAGGAGAACCAGCCAGGAGAACCAGCCAGGAGAACCAGACAGGAGAACCAGACAGGAGAACCAGACAGGAGAACCAGCACGGAGCTGTCGGAACTGAAGCCGTTATCTGTGCTCTCTTCAAAGCCACCAGACTCCATTCACATAAACAGTGACTTTCAGAACCCGTGAGCTGCCTCCATCGGTTAGTTCGTTAGTTTGTGTTATTGTACGACTTTGGTGAATCTGAACTAACGCTGTAAAGCACCAACTATTTGGTGATTTGTTCTCTGTTTCCTTCATATTGTGGTTTTTGGTTTGTGACACCACTTCCTACTGGACACGTACGTTAAAACCCCAAAATCCATACAATTGAAAAGAAACACACCTGACGTTGGACGTTTGCTTACGTGCAGCCCGGAGAAGCAGAACTCCGGCTTTAGCGGCCCACCCAAGTAAAGTGTACGTATTTGTATTTTTTAAATATTTCGGCAATATTTTTACAGATTTTTTTTTTCTTTTACTTTTCCGATATTTTTCTGACTTTATTTTTCTGGACACATTTTTCGGAAGTATTTCGAAAAAAAATTCCGGACACTTATTGGAAAAGTTTCCTAAATTTTTTTAGACATCGACACATACTGTATGTTGGACCTTTCTTCGGCCTATTTTCTGCTTTTTGTAATTTTTCTCATCTCATTTTTCTGTCAGTTTTTGAATGAAAATGAGAATAATTATGTAAAAATGATCATTCCCATTAATATCGCGAATCATATCACAATTAGAATATCAGTCAAACAGGGCTGTGTACTGAATGATTATTCTCATTGAGTAGGTCGTTGTACAGCAGCTAAAAGGCTTTTCAATCGGGGCATCATTACTGTTCCTGTCTCTGAGAAGCATGTTGCATTGCATCTTTTTGTGCTGTATAAATAAAGTTATGTTATTAAAGACGTGGATCTCAGCCAATCACGTTTCCCGTCTCCACCCAGAGAGGAAGTTCTCTGGCGAGCGGTAAAAACTAAATCCCGTCTTGTGAAAGCTGTTGTTTTTCTGATGGAGCTGAACTCGTCTCTCTGTATTATTTGCATTGTGTAATGCCCGGTTGGTTCACTTCCTCCCGAGGGTACGGTCCCCCCCTGAGGAAGCTGGGTGTGTCGGGGGGGCGCAGCAGCAGTGAATGGACGGGCACGCCAGCAGACAACACGCTGCCTGTCTGTGCGTGCACGGCGGTTAAACTCTGCTTTATAGCGTCACATGACACGACTCACACGCAATCCAGCTTTTAGTCATTAAATGTGTTCATACAGGTTTGAGTCTTTAAACCAGTTCATCCTCCTGCAGGCGGGGACGGGGACGGGGAAGGGACGGGGACGGGGACGGGGAAGGGACGGGGACGGGGACGGGGACGAGGACGGGGAAGGGACGGGGACGGGGACGGGGAAGGGACGGGGACGGGGACGGGGACGGGGAAGGGACGGGGACGGGGACGGGGACGGGGACGGGGAAGGGGACGGGGACGGGGACGGGGAAGGGACGGGGACGGGGACGGGGAAGGGACGGGGACGGGGACGGGGACGGGGACGGGGAAGGGACGGGGACGGGGACGGGGACGGGGAAGGGACGGGGAAGGGACGGGGACGGGGACGGGGACGGGGACGGGGACGGGGACGGGGAAGGGACGGGGACGGGGACGGGGAAGGGACGGGGACGGGGACGGGGACGGGGACGGGGACGGATCCATTTCATGATTGTCTTTTATTTGATGTGTTTCTTAAAGGAGCTGTTTCAGGACTGAAAAGTGAAAAACTGTGAGCACCTGGAAGTCAATCAGAGGAGCCAGAGAAGAAGAAGAAGAAGAAGAAGAAGACGTCTGTTAGAAAAGAGGAAGAACAGAGCAGCCGAGATGGGGAGGAAAAAGATCCAGATAGCGCGGATCATGGACGAACGGAACAGACATGTGAGTAAACCTTTAACCCCCGACAGGATGAACTTTAGTCACTTTTATATAAACGTCACAACGGCAGTCTGTCAGGGACGGACACCTGCTAGAGCTACACACCTACACACCTACACACCTGTATACCTACACGCCTGTATACCTACACACCTGTACACCTACACGCCTACACACCTACACACCTACACACCTGTACACCTACACGCCTACACACCTACACACCTACACACCTGTACACCTGTACACCTACCACCATGCCGCTTCCTCTCGTGAAACAGCTGTTTAACATCTGTATAAATGAATAAAGTCGCTCTGACGGACCGATGAAACCGATGAAACCGATGAAACTGATGAAACCGGTCATGTTACGCTTTCTCCGTCTGAAAAGGAGCTTTAACACAGAAACACATCCATCACGCTGCAGTTCCTCAGACTGGTGACATCACGTCATGTGATCCTCACCAGCGATACGACAGCTGAGTAATGAGAGCTGATCGTCGGTGGGCGTCACACACACATGAACACACACACACACACACACACACACACACACACACACATGGACACACACACACACACATGGACACACACACACACATGAACACACACACACACACACACACATGGACACACACACACACACATGGACACACACACACACACATGAACACACACACACACACACATGGACACACACACACACACATGAACACACACACAAGTGTTTTCTGTTCGTCTCTTCCTGTTATGACAGGAAATGCAGCCACATGTGTTTCCTGACCGCCGTCAGCGGGGCAGCGCTGACCTCGTCACCTCGTCACCTCGTCACCTCGTCACCGTCACCGTCCTCGTCCTCCTGATATACCATGTTTACTACTTTATCTTTAGAGGAGCCGTCTGTTTATAACTTTTAGCTCCTCTGTTACAATCAAAAGACTTTATTTTCATAACTCTGGTTATAATAATATAATACTGACATGTGGGAACAATATTACTAAAATATAATAACAATAATAATATTGCAACAAACGCGAGCAGTCAGACGATCAGACATGTTGGAAACAAACCTTCAGTTAATTAAAATTATTTAGTGGAGATGTCTACACAACATATTATACGGGTTGTTTTTTTTACCTTTTAAGGACCTTTTTTGGAAATTTTTCGACCTATTTCAGACATTTTTTGGATATTTTTTCGGACATTTTTTCGGACATTTTTGGTCCTTTTTTAACTTTTTTGAACAGATAACAAATGTGCGATTAATTTGGGATTAATCACAATTAACTCTGGACAATCATGCGATTAATGATGAGTAAATATTGTAACCGATTGAAAGCCTTAATACCAAAACAACCGATGTGTTTATGATTAATTTGTTTACAAGAGCACAAAGTTCTAAATAGATTTAGATTCGTAAAAAAAAAAAAGACGACGGCTCGACTGCGAGAATCTCCCGTGGACTGAAGGATCACTGACGATGAGCAGGAGGCCGATCAGTTTCCTCCTCTTCCAGGCGTCCCGTCGGTCTCCTTTCTGTTTCAGTCAAATATTGAATATCGATTATCAGCCTCTTGAAACGTTGAGTCGTGTAATCCGTCACAGTGAACGTCGTTTAGTTCCATTATTCATGTGTGGTGAAGCTCTTTAAGTGCAGATTGATTTTAACCGTCTGCTCGGTGAGTTTCTGGAAGTGGAAATGTTTGATTCATGTTCTGAATGATTATTAGTCATAATGTCGTAACCGTGGCGATGGTAGACTCACCGCCAGCTGCGAGGTTGTGAAACGGTGTCGGTGTCGGCTCCTCTAGAAGTCACCAGTCTGAATGATCTCAACCTCTCGACGTCATGGAACAGTACTACACTACCCACAATCCTAAGTGTAACAACGACGTCTCTGATTGGTGGAGCTCGCTGTTACCATGGAGATGTTTACCGTACCCGTGAGAGTAGTAGTGAGAGATCGTGGTGCTCCTGTATTTCACACCGGACCAACACGGCGGCTCGTTGGGAAACTTTCTCCAAAGATCCGATACGAATATTCACCCAAACGTGTTTCTGGAAACATTTCAGGCAAAATAACATTTTAAATTAAATATTGTGTTCTGGCCTACGCATCATATTCTACACACTTAAGAAGACATATTTGTTTGGTAAAGATTCCCACAATTCCCCATTATCATTTTTCTGACATTTTTTTCCTCGTTTTTCAGACTTTTTTTTTTACTATTTTTTGAAAAATTTTCCGACGTTTATTTGAAATATTTTGGACATTTTGGACATTTTGTGACTTTTTTCGGATATTTATCTGATTTTTTTTGGATATGTTTTGGTAATTTTTCAGACTTTATATTTGGACTTTTTTCTAACATTTTTTCGATATTTTTCAGAATTTTTTCAGATATTTTTTGGTCATCTTTCAGACTTTATTTGGATTTTTTTCCTGCCATTTTCCCAACATTGATCTGAATTTTTTTGGACATTTTTTGGTAGTTTTTCTGCCATTTTTCTGACTTTTTTGAACATTTTTCTGACATTTATCTGAATTTTTTTTCAGACATTTTTCAGACCTTAATGGGACTTTTTTCTGCCATTTTTCTGACTTTTTAAAATGTTTTAAATTTTTCATGCAGTTGGTGAATCTGTCTTCATTTCAGATCGTTAGCTGTTAGTTTACGGTTTAGTTTCCAGAGGCAGCGAGTCGCCTTTTGCATGGTTTATGGGATGAGTAGTTTGTTCACTTTTAAAATAATTATGTAATGTAATGCGTTATTATCGCGTTAACTTTAACAGGACTAAATATTACACTAAAAGCCATACAGTACATGTGAAAAAGGAAAAGTCAGAGTATCATACATAAGTCAGTAGGATTCATCCTCTGAGGAACATGAACGTCAATAGCTGCTGTTGAAGTTGGACAAAGAGGCAAAAAAACAACACAGTAGAATAGTTTAATAAACGTACAACATTACTGGTCATTATATAACGCAGATAATAATAACACGTCAGAATGAATCAGATCTGAATCCACCAATAAAGACCTTTTTATATTTAAATTTATATATTTATTTCTGTCCTCCGTCTGTCCTCCAGGTGACGTTCACCAAGCGTAAGTTTGGTCTGATGAAGAAGGCGTACGAGCTGAGCGTGTTGTGCGACTGCGAGATCGCCCTCATCATCTTCAACAGCACCAACAAGCTGTTCCAGTACGCCAGCACCGACATGGACAAAGTTCTGCTCAAATACACCGAGTACAACGAGCCCCACGAGAGCCGGACCAACTCCGACATCGTGGACGTAAGTAACTCACAAATTTACACAGATATACGTACAGGCAGCAGCTCTAAAGCTGAAACGATTGATCGGTTAATTGATTCGTCAATTAGGGAACGAAAGAGTCATTTTTAACCTAAAATGGCCAAAAATAAGCTTCTTAAATGTGAATATTCGCTATTTTTTCTTGATGCACTCGTCCAGAAGTGAATAAATACGAGTCTATTAATTGATTTAATCAATTAGCAAAATTATTTTAATTATTAATTAGTGGTTTAAGTCATTTTTCAAGCTGAAACAGTCATTGGTTCCAGCTTCTCTATTATAAGAATTTCCTTCTTTTCTTTGTTTGTATGTGACAATAAACTGAATATCTTTAGGTTTTAGACTGTTGGTCGGATAAAATATGACATCACATTGTTTATATAATAATTATAATGGACGTTTTTCACTTTTTTCAAACATTTTTATAGACAAAACAGTTAAATATTTATATTAAATGTTAATATTTGCTGGCTCTTTGAGTATAAAGTGAATATTCTTTGAGTTCTGAATAAGACGTCGGCTTGGACTCTTTGAAATTGTGATTTTCTAGATGACTAATCGATTCATCATGAAGTGAATCGGCAGATTAATCCATAAAGAAAACAGCGATTAGCTGCAGTGTGTAGAGCGTGAATGTGTGTGACAGCGTTACTGTGTGTACGGACTGTGTGAGTAGAAACACACACTCACGTGGACTGTGGACGTTTGCTGAGCACACCGTGTCGCCAAGGTCGAGCTTAAGATGTCAGAGGCCAAGGAGCAGGAAGGAGTCGGCTGCTGCATCGCGTCTCGAGACGTCTGTCAAACTATTGATTCTGATTGGAGACATTTAGTGTGAACTTTTCTACATTATATAACTATAAATAACTCAATAACTCTCACAGTGAACCGGTTATAAAAGTTGTGATTGACACCCCGTGTCCTGTTGTGTGCACACGTGCGGTCGCACCTGAGCTTGTGTCCGCCACGCGACCCGCCACATGGCCTCCTGGCCGGCGGCCCCACCGACAGAACCGGGCTTACTTACACGCTCTGTGATCCTCTGTAATCCATCGCAATCCCGTTTAGCTCGTTACTCTAATCCGTCTTCATCTCTGCAGCGTGAACCTGGTCGGCTTATTTACTGCTGCGTCCACGTTCAGCCGCTCTCTCTCTGCTACTTCCTGTTCCTGTCTCGTAGGGATGTAACGGTACACAAAGTTCACACTGTGCCGTGATTTAATATCAATAAACGGATCATAATGATGCCGAATTCATGCTTTGTCAGGTCTGTTACCATGACGACAAGCAGACAACTTTTAAAATGCTTGTTGTCTGAATGGAGTCTGGATGGATCAGCGCCAGGCTATGCAGCTGCTCCATCAACACTCAACATAAAGTCATCTGAGCAGAAATACAGACACAGCTTCACGCAAATTTATATTATTGTTATTATTATTATTATAATTATAACATTCTACAGTTGCTCATTGGCCATAATTCTCACGTTAACAGTTAAGGCACTCGGCATATTGTCAATAAAAGACAAATAAATAACAAAAATACATTACAGGAATGTCTGTAAAACTTTCCAGGTGAAACTCGCGCTCCAGACGTTCTGTTCGGCGTGCACAAGTACTAAATATAAACAACTGTTTGGGTCGCAGAGCGTACCGAAAGGATGTTGCTGACCGAACCGAAAGTCCTGTACCGAAGTACTTAGTACCTAAGTTATAATTATTGTTATGCTTCGTCCACACTGGGAATGTCAGGAGCGCGTGGTGGCTGGGTCGCGTGGTGGCTGCGTGATTCACACCAGCTGCGTTTCTGCTGCTGCTGTCAGTTCTTTCTTTCTACATAGAGTTTGCCTTTTAATGGCCGTTTCAATTCATTATAAATATCATTTATATTTATTTTTAGACAGAGAAAGGTTCAGAAACGTGTGGTAATTTGTAAAATAATAGTTATAATCCACAATTAAAACCCTGTACTTTATTAATTCATGGAGCTCTCCAAGTCACTGCATGTTCTACAACACTGTCCGGCAAATATTTCAGAATAAAAGCCTCCTTGTGTTAGCAAATGAAGGAATTCTGTGCACAGAAAAAAAAAACACTTGAGGGCTTTTATTTTGAAATGAAAGCAGGAAGTGTTGATTTAAAAATAAATCTTTACTTTTTTTTTTATCTCCGTAACATATTCTACAGATAGAGATGTAAACTGTAGTAATGTAGCTGGTATGATGTTAATATACAGTCAATAGATCACCTTCACTGTCTGTTGTTGCTGTGAAACGCACGGCTCGCGGCAAAAATAGGAAAGACCTCTATTCTCTAGAAGAGACGCAGCTGAGACACAGTTATGGTTAAGTTCCAATACTTTTTTCCAAGACTGATTGGGATATCTGCGTGTCGTCTTTTTAATTTATTTACGACCAAAAAACAACTTCATAATCGCGCTGATGAAGGCAGGATGGCTGCAAACATTTGGGGAATAATTCACCGTAGATTAGATCAAAGTTGTGCTTTTTATTTGGTCTCTGGACTCGTGTTGAAGCTCACGCTGCTGAACGCTGCTGAACGCTGCTGAACGCTGCTGAACGCTGCTGAACGCTGCTGAACGCTGCTGAACGCTGGCGTGCACCTCGCTGTGCATGTGATTCATTCACTCGGCCAGCACGCCGTCTGCTTAATCTGGCTGCTCTCTGATTGGATGATGAAGGGGATCTCTGAGAGGCATGTGTAACCTCTCGGGGTAAAGCAACAACAACACATGGCGCCGAACGCTGTCAAGGTCACGCTCGCTGAGCCGGAGAGAGAGAGAGAGAGAGAGAGAGAGAGAGGAACAAGCTCCTCTGAGCTGATGGTTCCAGGTTTAAAGGAGTCAGGTGAGCCGAGCGTAGCTTAGCATAAAGACTGGAAGCAGGTGGAAACAGCTAGCCTGGCTCTAAAGTTCAGAAATACACCGATCAATACATCTAAAGCAGCAGGTGTTAATCAGTGAACCTCGGAGGTGTTGGTAGGCGTGTTATTAAACGTTATACAGAGCCTCCCAGTCTTTATGCTAAGCTAAATGTTTGAATTAAAATAGTTAATTGATTCCGTGCTGACCATCACAAATCTCCGATACGTTCAGTGCTTCAAGATGCTGAATCAGAGCTTTAAAACAGGTATTAAGTCGTGTTTGTGTCCAATATCTACTCGTCTTTTAGCTCTGCTTTTGGTCTCCACCACACTAAAATTGGCGTGTGCACATTTTGTAGAAACGTGGTCGTTAGGAGGTAACTTAAAGGGTGATTTCTGTATCTATCATGCCCGTGTGTTTTTGTGACTAATGGAGACAACACTTTCTGACATTGGTTCAGTATTGAAGGAGAACGCTGCAGCCGCTTAACGTAACGGCAACTCCTCACCGTCAATGTTTACGTCCGCTAAAAGTTCTTGTTTCTGCTGCTGCCAGGCTCAGGTTGTGTTGGAAAGTCTTCTTCTTGTTGTCGTATTTTGGATGTATTGTGTTGTTATCAATCGTGGCTGCGTGGGCGTTTTTGTCATTGCCTTGTGGTCACTTGTTTTGGGCTTATTGCTATTTTGTTGAATATTTTTTGACCAATTTTAATTAAAAGTACAAAAATCTAAAAATACATCTATATTAGGGCTGTCAATCGATTAATATATTTAATAGTGATTAATCGCAAATTAATCACACATGTTTTACCTGTTCAAAATGTACCTTAAAGGGAGATTAGTCCAGTATTTAATACTCTTATCAACATGGGAGTAGACAAATATGCTGCTTTATGCAAATGTATGTTTATATTTATTATTGTAAATCAATTAACAACACAAATCAATAACAGATATTGATCCAGAAACCCTCACAGGTACTGCATTTAGCATAAAACAATATGCTCCAATCATAACATGGCAAACTGCAGCCCAACAGACTAAAACAATGTCTGTAAAAAAGACAGAGAAAAGTCTGAAATTTAAAAAAATCTGAAAAATGTCCCAAAAAAAATTGTAAAAGTTTCCGAAAAATTATCAAAAAAATGACAAAAAAAATCTGATAAATGTCTGAAAAATGCAGAAGAAAAGTCCAACATGTGTCTGAAAAAAGTCAAAAAAATTCAGATAAATGTCGGAACATTGTTCGTACATTTCTCGCCAATGCAACACTTTGTGTAAGTGTTGAGCGTTATTTAACCTCCTTCAGTTTCATATGATGCCAGTATCTTCACTCTGGCTTTAAAACTGAACTGCTACAACCTAAAAATCACAAGTTGTGTTAACGCGTTAAACTTTGACAGCACTAGTTTCGTAGTACTAGTTTTTTAAATTTGCGCTACATTTGGACGGAAACCGAGAAGTTATCCATTAATTCACACAAAAAACAAACATTATAGAAAAGTCCAGAAACATGAATATTAATCTGTGTAATAAACTAAACTGAGCCGCTACGACCTAAACATCACAAGTTAAAGAAATCAGTTCCGTTAAAAAACAAACTTGTGTTATTATCTTGTTAACTCTGACGGATGAATACTTCCTCCGACACCGCTCAGAAATAGTTTTATTGACTTGTGGTGGAGTGCAACGTGAAGAAGAAGAAGAGAGATGTTGAAGTGAGTCGTAGCAGCAGTGAGAGCGCTGAACGATAGCGAGCTGTGAACAGACTGAAATATCCATCAGGCAGGAACTCAGCAGAAGAAGAAGAAGAGAGGCTCCTTTGTTTGGGTCCTCGCTGGGGCTTTTTTTTTCTCCTGTGGCGGGTTGGCATGTCGCCTGTGTGTGTGTGTGTGTGTGCACGTGTTAGTGTGTGTGTGTGTGCGTGTGTGTGTAGATAACTATCAGTGTATTGTATTGTGGGAACTTTGCTGCTATTTATAAAACTGAGGAGTTCTGCATTCCTCACTTTTACTCCGTTAACCTGATTCTTCTCTCTCTCTCTCTCTCTCTCTCTCTCTCTCTCTCTCTCTCTCTCTCTCTCTCTCTCTCTCTCTCTCTCTCTCTCTCTGTCTGTCTGTCTGTCTGTCTGTCTGTCTGTCTGTCTGTCTGTCTGTCTGTCTGTCTGTCTGTCTGTCTGTCTGTCTCTCTCTCTCTCTCTCTCTGTGTGTGTGTTTCAGATTAGAAACAGATTTTCTATAAAGTGAAACACACACTTGAACACACACTGTGACGCTCACACACACACCAACACACACACTGTGATGCTCATACACACCCACACACACCCACACACACACACACATGCTCTCAGAGTGAGTCCAGTTCCTTTGTGTTGGCTGCGATCCCTCCCAGCTAAATGGCTGGAAACCGGTAGTGGTCTAAAAATAACCCGGTACACAGCTAAGAATAGCCATGACGGGCCGGGAGTGTGTGTGTGTGTGTGTGTGTGTGTGTGTGACTGTGGTTGGATGACTGTGTGTGTGTGTTTGAGCGCTGGAGGAAAATAAAGAGAAGCAACTTGAGGCTGAGTAACGGCGTCTTAGTTCCCCTCAAACCTCCGTCCCTTTTTTCCCTTCATGACCAGTCTGACCTCAGACCAGAGGAGGAGGAGATCCATTATATAGATATAATCTGAGGAGTTCAGCTGGTTTAAAGGAATACTTTTAATATATATATAGTGTGTCTAGTAGGGCTGTCAAAGTTAACGTGATGATAACGCGTTAACTCAAATTAGTTTAAACGTCATTCATTTCTTTAACGCACTAACCACCATCGGTGTTTCAGAGGTCGTAGCGGCTCAGTTTTAAAGCCAGAGTGAAGATACTGGTATCATAGGAAACTATAAAACCTGATGAATCCATCGGTACCAACCAGGTCAGACTAGCTGGTCATGAAGGAGGTTAAATAACGCTCCAAAGTTACGTTACATTTTGGAGAGGATAAACTGTCATGTCCATTTTCAAAGGGGTCCCTTGACCTCTGACCTCCAGATGTATGAATGTAAATGGGTTCTATGGGTACCCACGAGTCTCCCCTTTACAGACATGCCCACTTTATGATCATCACATGCAGTTTGGGGCAAGTCATAGTCAAGTCAGCACACTGACACACTGACAGCTGTTGTTGCCTGTTGGGCTGCAGTTTGCCATGTTCTGATTGGAGCATATTGTTTTATGCTAAATGCAGTACCTGTGAGGGTTTCTGGATCAATATCTGTTATTGTTCTGTGTTGATAATTGATTTACAATAATTAATATATACATGCTGAACAAATCAGTTAAAAGGAATTAATCTTAATACTGTGTTTCACTTGAGTTCCTCCGGACTGCTTCAAAGTTCCACAGACCGGCGTCTTTATTGAAACAGGCAGCAGTAGGTGTTCGGTCGGTTGTCAGTCGGTGTTCGGCGGGTGTTCGGCGGGCGTTCGGCGGGTGTTCGGCGGGCGTTCGGTGGGCGTTCGCTGGGTGTGGGTGTTCAGTTGTCATTCGGTGGGTGTTCGGTGGGTGTTCGGTGGGTGTTCGGTGGGCGTTCGCTGGGTGTGGGTGTTCAGTTGTCATTCGGTGGGTGTTCGGTGGGCGTTCGGTGGGTGTTCGGCGGGTGTTCAGTGGGTGTTCAGTTGTCATTCGGTGGGTGTTCGGTGGGTGTTCAGTGGGTGTTCGGTGGGTGTTCGGTGGGTGTTCGGTGGGTGTTCAGTGGGTGTTCGGTGGGTGTGGGTGTTCAGTTGTCATTCGGTGGGTGTTCGGTGGGTGTTCGGTGGGCGTTCGGTGGGTGTTCGGTGGGTGTTCGGTGGGTGTTCGGTGGGTGTTCAGTGGGTGTTCGGCGGGTGTTCAGTGGGTGTTCAGTGGGTGTTCATTGGGTGTTCGGTGGGTGTTCGGTGGGTGTGGGTGTTCAGTTGTCATTCGGTGGGTGTTCGGTGGGTGTTCGGTGGGTGTTCGGTGGGCGTTCGGTGGGTGTGGGTGTTCAGTTGTCATTCGGTGGGTGTTCGGTGGGTGTTCAGTGGGTGTTCAGTTGTCATTCGGTGGGTGTTCGGTGGGTGTTCAGTTGTCATTCGGTGGGTGTTCGGTGGGCGTTCGGTGGGTGTTCGGCGGGTGTTCAGTGGGTGTTCAGTTGTCATTCGGTGGGTGTTCGGTGGGTGTTCAGTGGGTGTTCGGTGGGTGTTCGGTGGGTGTTCGGTGGGTGTTCAGTGGGTGTTCGGTGGGTGTGGGTGTTCAGTTGTCATTCGGTGGGTGTTCGGTGGGTGTTCGGTGGGTGTTCGGTGGGTGTTCGGTGGGTGTTCAGTGGGTGTTCGGCGGGTGTTCAGTGGGTGTTCAGTGGGTGTTCATTGGGTGTTCGGTGGGTGTTCGGTGGGTGTGGGTGTTCAGTTGTCATTCGGTGGGTGTTCGGTGGGTGTTCGGTGGGTGTTCGGTGGGCGTTCGGTGGGTGTGGGTGTTCAGTTGTCATTCGGTGGGTGTTCGGTGGGTGTTCGGTGGGTGTTCGGTGGGTGTGGGTGTTCAGTTGTCATTCGGTGGGTGTTCGGTGGGTGTTCGGTGGGTGTTCGGTGGGCGTTCGGTGGGTGTTCGGTGGGTGTTCGGTGGGTGTTCAGTTGTCATTCGGTGGGTGTTCGGTGGGTGTTCGGTGGGTGTTCGGTGGGTGTTCGGTGGGTGTTCGGCGGGTGTTCAGTGGGTGTTCAGTGGGTGTTCATTGGGTGTTCAGTTGTCATTCGGTGGGTGTTCATTGGGTGTTCGGTGGGTGTTCAGTGGGTGTTCGGTGGGTGTTCGGTGGGCGTTCGGTGGGTGTTCGGTGGGTGTTCAGTGGGTGTTCATTGGGTGTTCAGTTGTCATTCGGTGGGTGTTCATTGGGTGTTCGGTGGGTGTTCAGTGGGTGTTCGGTGGGTGTTCGGTGGGTGTTCAGTGGGTGTTCATTGGGTGTTCAGTTGTCATTCGGTGGGTGTTCATTGGGTGTTCGGTGGGTGTTCATTGGGTGTTCGGTGGGTGTTCGGTGGGCGTTCGGTGGGTGTTCGGTGGGTGTTCGGTGGGTGTTCAGTGGGTGTTCGGCGGGTGTTCAGCGAGTGTTCAGTGGTGATGTCGGCTGTTTGAAGAGAGGAAACTAGGAGCTGCAGCTGGTTTTATATTTGAATAGACGAAGCCGGAGTGACGAGAAACGCTGCGGAGCAAAAAATAGCCTTCTACGGCCATCCCTCCAGGAGCCACGCTAGTATTGGTGGTCGCCGCCTCCCTCCCTCCCTCCCTCCTCCTCCTCTTCCTCACACCCTCCCTCCTCCTCTCTAAAGCCAAACAGGTGGACATGACTGGGATGACTGGGATGACTGGGATAGCTGCGCTGGGCCGACCGCTGAGCCCGGCTGCAGTCATCCAGAGACAGACTGGACTGATGAGCCAAACCACATACTGTACTGTTCAACTCACAGTACTCAGATACTACAGTACTCAGTAGTACTACCACAATAATACAAGTTTAACTGCCTTTAAAAAGTAACTTAAAGCTGCTATAGACTCTTTCTTCTGTTAGTTAACATGTACATATAGTTTACACACATTAGAAACTAGATTTAAACCAGTGTGTGTGTGTGTGTGTGTGTGTTCTGTGATATCTGCTCAGACGGCGCTCTCTAGTGGTTGAAATAGGCGCTGCTTGTTATTTACTGACTTCAGAAGAGTTCTTGATCAGCATCAAAATGTTCTTATTATTGTATTCTAATTCTAACTTTCATGTTGCAGCTGGTGAAGGAGGAGCCACTTTTAATGCCTTTATATACTGCTGGTAGTTTAATCTATAATAATACATCAGCATTTATTAGTTGATTATATTTTGTATTAATAATCTGTTAAGTAACTCAAGTTATCAGATAAATGTAGTGGAGTAAAACGCATAATATTTATTATAATCATAATAATAATAATAATACTGGTACTACTACTACTACTACTAATAATAATAACAATAATAATTCAAACATAATAATAATATGACTACTACTACTAATAATAATAAATAATAATAATAATAATATGACTACTACTAATAATAAATAATAATAATACAACTACTACTAATAATATTAATTATTAATAATAATATTAATATGACTACTACTAATAATAATAATAATCTTTATTTATATAGCACCTTTAAAACCACAGTTACAAAGTGCTTTACAATAAAAACAGAACACCTTTAAAACATGAGGATCATGAAATGTAATAAAAGCTGATAACTAAACATGTCAGAGAATAAAACAACTGAAATGTCATGAAACATAAATAAAATCACAGAAAAGCAATTCAAAAAAATCAAATGTACATTATGTGTTTGGTCCTCTTGACAGTTTATACTTAGAGAGATAGATAATTAATTATTGATTTATACACAGAAACATTAAAGCCAATAAGGGCTGCTACTTACTAATACTTTTAAAATATAAAAATGTGCTGAAATGTCCAAAAATAGTGAAAAATTCTGTCACATGAGAGAAAGAAAAGAATAAAATCTTCACATTGAGAAGCAAATATTTTACATTTTTACTTAAAAGAAATGTTGTTGTTGTAGATAACTTTCATTTGTATTGACTAATCAGTGAGTTGATTGATTCGGCTCTAAAGACAATCAAACCAGTATATACAGTATACATGCATTTACAGGAGAAAATGAGTATTGACCTTTCTGTTTAGCTCATCCAGATGTTTTCTTGTGTGCAGACGCTGCGTAAAAAGGGTTTAAACGGCTGCGACAGCCCCGACATCGAGGCCGACGACTCTGCGGGCCAGAGCCCAGAGTCCGACGACAAGTACCGCAAAATCAACGAAGACATCGACCTGATGATCAACAGACAGAGACTCTGTGTACGTTCACTTTGGGTTTATATCTATATATAACACGCCGTCATGTGGTCTCCTCAGAGACGTTAACCAGCTGAACTCTCCTGGTTTCTCCAGCAGGGTCTGCTGCCCTCCACCTACGACATGGGCGTCTCCCTCCCCAGCAGTAACCCCGGCGGCCTGCTGTACTCCCACCCCGGCATCAACTGTGGTTTAGGGAACCACAACCTGCTGCCCATCTCACACTCCTCCCTGCAGAGGAACAGCATGTCGCCTCAGAGGCCCTCCAGCGCTGGAAACGCAGGTATGAATACATGAACACATATTCAGCCACACTGCTGTTGGAGCTGCACGTACACTGTACGATGTTAGAAATGCTGTCGTGTAACTCCGACTGTACGAGTAGAGCGTTTGCGATGTAAAGCCGAAGCTCACGATTTATCTGCTCACACTGTAGGCGTAAAATAGAAAAAAAGAAAGAACGTATATTGCTAGGAAGTGAAAATAGTTCGTTTTTTTCTATTAACTTATTTTTTATTTAATTTATTATTACTACTTTCTTTTCTTTGTATTAATATTATTATTATTTTTAAATTTTTTAAATTATCATTATTCTATTTTCTTTTTATTATTATAATTATTATTATTATTTTTTTTTCTTTTCTTAATTTTATTTCAATTTTGAATGTTGAAGTTATTTTCCCTGGTGTCCTTATTGTGTTCGTCTCTAAGCTCAACTACTTAAAAAATTGGTTTATAAACTATTGTATATATACTATTATTACGAACTGTAAATTGTATAAAGAAAACAACCTCGAAAACATAGAGTAAAAAAGTTGTAAAAAAGTCCAACATTGGACGTCTTCTGTAAATCTGAACACGTCTTCTGTATGTCTGAACACGTCTTCTGTATGTCTGAACACGTCTTCTGTGTGTCTGAACACGTCTTCTGTATGTCTGAACACGTCTTCTGTGTGTCTGAACACGTCTTCTGTGTGTCTGAACACGTCTTCTGTGTGTCTGAACACGTCTTCTGTGTGTCTGAACACGTCTTCTGTGTGTCTGAACACGTCTTCTGTGTGTCTGAACACGTCTTCTGTATGTCTGAACACGTCTTCTGTGTGTCTGAACACGTCTTCTGTGTGTCTGAACACGTCTTCTGTGTGTCTGAACACGTCTTCTGTATGTCTGAACACGTCTTCTGTGTGTCTGAACACGTCTTCTGTATGTCTGAACACGTCTTCTGTGTGTCTGAACACGTCTTCTGTGTGTCTGAACACGTCTTCTGTATGTCTGAACACGTCTTCTGTGTGTCTGAACACGTCTTCTGTATGTCTGAACACGTCTTCTGTGTGTCTGAACACGTCTTCTGTGTGTCTGAACACGTCTTCTGTATGTCTGAACACGTCTTCTGTATGTCTGAACACGTCTTCTGTGTGTCTGAACACGTCTTCTGTATGTCTGAACACGTCTTCTGTGTGTCTGAACACGTCTTCTGTGTGTCTGAACACGTCTTCTGTATGTCTGAACACGTCTTCTGTGTGTCTGAACACGTCTTCTGTGTGTCTGAACACGTCTTCTGTATGTCTGAACACGTCTTCTGTGTGTCTGAACACGTCTTCTGTGTGTCTGAACACGTCTTCTGTGTGTCTGAACACGTCTTCTGTGTGTCTGAACACGTCTTCTGTGTATCTGAACACGTCTTCTGTATGTCTGAACACGTCTTCTGTGTCTGTAGGACTGATGGGTTCAGAGCTGCCGAGCACCGTCGTCTCCAGTTTGGGTAAGACTGATTATTATTTATATTCCTCCAGTCAGACCGTTACACCGGTTCATTATTCAGCATCTTATATTGATATTATATACATGATGTTCATTTAGTAACTTATGGTCCCGTTTAGAGTCAGATAGACCATAAAGCAGGGGATGCTTTAGGGCGGGGCTACCTGGTGATTGACAGGTCGTTACCATGGCGTTGTCCGGTCTGGGAGTTGTCCGTGTTTTCGTCTTAGAGCTTTAACCCTTTCACAGTAATTATAACGTTTTGGTCGCCTAAAAATGTCTTATTCAGCGTTCGGTTGTACTTAGCTCCACCCCCTCTGTCACCTCTGGTTCCAAGAAACCAAGATGGCGACGGACAAAAACCAAGATGGCGACTGCTAAAAACCTAAAATTTAGCGCAAGTTTGGAGCGATATTTAGCATCCTTCCTTACAAGCTAGTATGACATGGTTGGTACCGATGGACTCTTTGGGTTTTCTAGTTTCATATGATACCG
This sequence comes from Sebastes fasciatus, assembly GCF_043250625.1. Taxonomy (NCBI): domain Eukaryota; kingdom Metazoa; phylum Chordata; class Actinopteri; order Perciformes; family Sebastidae; genus Sebastes; species Sebastes fasciatus. The sequence goes on from NC_133813.1 coordinate 1,579,166, forward strand.
GTATCTTCACTCTAGCTTAATGCGTTACATAAGTTCGTGGCGGTAAAGACTTGCGTTCACGTGTTATTATTACCGTGGTAACTGACTGCCATAGTTGCATGATAATGAAGCCTACCTCTAAACATGAACCTCCGTCTGTGTGTGTCAACAGGAAACGGCAGCTACAGTAACCACTGCACCTCCCCGGGGCTGCTGTCTCCAGGAGGCGTCTCCAAAAACATGCAGGATAAGAGTCCTCCTCAGATGAGCATGAGCCGTAAGCCTGACCTCCGGACTCTGATGCCGCCCTCCAACAAGTGCAACAACATGCCCACCATCGTGAGTGCTGCTTTCCTCGTTACTCCAACATCATCTCTTTCATTTCATCTCATTTCACTGTGTTGATTATTGCTGCTCATTGTGCTTTAATGCTGCCCTCCAGTGTGAGGATTTTGATCTGATGCTGGTAAGTAATATTTAGATTACACTAGAATATGTACAATACAACGGCTACTGAGGTTTATTTCCAATAGGTTAGTTACAGTACAATGCAACATACACATTTAACTGCTCACTCAATACTTTTACTTTCAGTACTTGTTGCTGATAATCCTTTTTGAGGTTCTGAGTATCAGTATGTGTAGCTGTGTAACGACAGATCGCTCTTTGCCTTGCAGAACCAGAGAATAAATCACTCCCAGACGGCTCAGACGCTGTCCACTCCGGCCGTGTCCATCGCTGCTCCGTCTCTGACCGGACAGGTGATGGGCGGATATCCGTCTACGCTCTCCTCGTCATACGGCACAGGTGATTACAACACAACAACACTGCAGCCAGAGCTGGAAAAAGAAAAATGACGGTGTAGTATGTACAAAAATGTAAAAGTCATAGTATAGTATGTCATAAGAATTTATAAAAAACAATCATAGTATAGTATGTCGATAATTTTATAAAAAAGTCAGTTTTGACATACTATAATGACTTTTTTTTCACGTCGTGCCTATCAACGCCTCCTAGCAGTTGTAAAATCACTGTTAATCACAGCCTCAAGTGGCTTATTGATTTTATAAAATAGTCTATTCTTGGCAAGGTTTCATAAAGAAGACGGCAACAAAAACATGTAATATTAATCATATTGTTTATTATAGTTCTTTAACAACATACAGATGCATTTGGAAAGGAAGCTTAAAGACTGGGGTGATTTTTAACATTTATCTGGATGTCACCATTGTGCAATTGTTGAAGTAGTGTTCAGTCATGTGAGCACTCTTTGTTGGTACAGGGCTGATCGTCTCTGGACGGGTGGGTTTTAATTGGGCAGTACCATAAGCTCTAAGTTTTAATAAGCAAGGACAAGCCTCCAGCATCCTCTCTCGCTGTAGTTGTTGGTGTACATTTAGCAAATCCGTGGCATCATGGATTCTCTCGTATACCTAACGTTAGGACAGAAACAAAGTGTAAAACATGCTGCCTCCACTTAACGCTCCGCCCACAGAATACCTCGTCATGTTCACTAACGAAGGGGTCTTTACTATGACTTCTGTTATGGCACCTATCCTATGTAGATCCCCGATCATCACACGTTTGTAACGCTGCTGTCCTGTGAAAACCACGTACCTCTAAAAAGTCAACGAGCTCAGAAGAACCGATCGGATTAATGATGGTTTTCTGGTTGTTTCCTCAGAGTTCCTCAGCGACCTGTCCTCTCTGTCTGGGTTCGGAGGTTCTGGTCTTGGATCGGTAGCGAGCTGGCAGCAACAGCAGATACAGAATCTACAGCACTCAGCACTCGGACACATGGGGTGAGTTCCTGTGAGAGGGGGAGGGATAGGAAATTCAGATTTATCACAACACACACATCAATACGAGAACTAGGGCTGGGTTTTTAATGCCAGAATCAATATATGTGCTTCATCTGAGTCTATTTAGAGGTAGAAGGAAGTTACCGCTTTTATTGTTGTAGTAACGTGACGTCATATCCGTTCCGTATCCGTCAACCAAAACAAACCGCAGAAAATCACAATAAATCGTAATATGGTTTATCAATACATATCGAATCGTCCCAGCCTTAATGACAACAGCCGAGGATAGAGAAGCATAAACTCATTTTAAAAGTCTCGCCTCTCTCTCGTCCTCCAGGAACTTGAACCAGAACTCCAACCTGAACCTCTCCTCCGGTCATCATCCGAACCTCCACATCAAGTCCGAGCCGGCCTCCCCTCCCGGAGACCGGGGCGTCGGCATGATGAACGCGGGACTCGGAGGCTGCGTGACCACGGCCGGATACTCCAACGCCGCGGGCCGCTCCCCCGGCGACAGCGCGTCCAGCTGCGGGAGCTCGTACGAAGGCAGCGAGGACCGCGAGGATCACCACGGGAACTTCCTCCTCCAGCCGCTGTCCAGTCAGGACGAGCGCCACAGCCCGTCGGTCAAACGGATGAGGCTATCGGAGGGCTGGGCCACATGATGGGAGCCGGCCTGCAGCCAGACGGGAGGAAGGGGGTGTTAGTAACGTTACCTTATAGTGTTATTATTATTATTATTATCATATTGTACTGAGTGGGTGTGCTAAATGTGTTATTGGTAACATGTACGTGAGGGGGGGGGGGGGGGGGGGCAGAGTCAGACAGTTTTATATGAATACAGTGACGCTCTGCTGTATTTACAACGTGTACACTACAGGAAGTACTTCTGCTACATCAGGCAGGGATTTATCAAACTGCTAAGAATTACACTTGGACTGAAGAATAGAAACATTCAGGCTGTCAATCAATCAAAATATTTAATCAGTTTTTTTATCTGTTCAAAATGTACCATAAAAAAGGAGATTTGTCAAGTATTTAATACTCAACATGGGAGCGGACAAATATGCTGCTTTATGAAAAACCCCTTTGAAAAATGGACATGACAGTTTTTCCTCGCCAAAGATTTTGCGTAGGTTTGGAGCGTTATTTAACCTCCAGAAACCCTCACAGGTACTGCATTTAGCATAAAACAATATGCTCAAATCATAACATGGCAAACTGCAGCCCAACTGGCCCAAAAATTACCAAAGAAATGTCCAACAAAAATCAGATAAATGTCAGAAAAATGCAGAAGAAAAGTCCAACATGTCTGAAAAAAGTAAAAATAAATTTCTCGCTAATGTTCGCCAAAATTTAGCGTAACTTTGGAGCGTTATTTAACCTCCTTCACGACGAGCTAGTACGACATGGATTCATCAGATTTTGTAGTTTCATATGATACCATATCTTCACTCTAGCTTTAAAACTGAGCCAATACAACACAAGTTAACACAAATTTGTTTTAACGCCACTAATATCTTGAACGTGTTATCTCGTCAACGTTGACAGCATTATTAATGAGGTCAGCAGGTAACAGCCAATCAGAGACGAGGATTTACTCCACTGCCAACTTATTACTCAACATGACAAATGATAAATGTTTGATAAATGTACGTTAAATCGGAGTAAAGGTGAAGGATTTGTACTTTTAGCAGTTTGATAAATGTCCGTCTAGGATACGTACGTGTTTGTACTAAGGTGGCTGGAGAGTTTGTCGTGTACATGTACTGCTTGTTTTGTGTGTGTTCGGGGGGGTATAATACATAAATAACAAATATGTTACGTGCACATTGACGTGTGCACATGTATGCAAACTAACAACAAAAGGTAAAAGTGAAGAAGTCTGGTACTCTGAACGTGAACCGCTCAGTCCGCGACCGACCGCCCTGTTGCAGGTTCAACATATTTGCGCACATTTCTCTATATGTATGGAAGGTCAAGTGTGGCAAATAAAAAAAAAACAGGTGGAAAAAGAGAGAGAGAGATATAGAGGGGAAGTGTAGTGAGAGAAAGATGGAGAAGCTCTGGTGAGATGAAGAGAAATGGGAGGAAACTGAGGAGGTTTCAGAGTGATGAGAAAGTTATTTGCAACCGGTTGCAGAGAAAAAGAAGTTTCACTTGATGTGAAAACGCTTCTCAGAGTTAGTGAATCATTTTCAGAGCTGTGTTAGCAGAAAATGTGATTTTCAGCAAATTGCAATCCAGATAACACAAAACTATGGAAGCAAAGAAATGCTGCAAGGATTTCAATATTACAAGTTACTGAATAACTAAAGATTTACCACTACTGAATACTCAAACTCTAATAAAATATGCGACATGTACAGAGACGCTCACATACACCTGAAATAAAACATGATTTTAATGAAAATAAAAGCCCGTCAGGAGAAGCTGCAAGTTTAAACAAAAACTCAAGATAAACAGGATTACATGAATTGTAAATAATGAAGGATGTTTTTTTTAAAGGATGGACATGTACATTTTAATTCCACAAAACGGTGCATGTGTATCTAAATTTTAAAAAATAAATAAATTGAAATACTGCTAAATAATAATTATATATATATATTGAATATTTTATATATTTTTTAAATTATTAAATTATTTTAATTTTAAAATATTTTTCTTTGAAAACCATCTATCAGAATTGAATTCAAGTTGTGCAATTTCAAAAACATGATTTTAGAGTTTGTTTTTAAAAAGGTTTACAAATTAAGATTCAAGTGTTCAATATTCCAAAAATCAAATTGCTGAAATTGGATTTACGTCACTAAAATTTGAGATGAAATCCAACTAAAGTATCTGTGCTTCTGTCAGGTTAAAATAAGTATATTTAAGATGTTTTTTAAAGTAGGAACATGCTAATTTTAATTCCACAAAACGATGCGTCTGTATCTAAATAAAAATTTTTTAATACTGCTGAATATGTAGTATTAAAATATTTTACTTCGAAAGCCATCTAGAATTTAATTTTAATTTAATTTTCGAGTTGTGCAATTTCAAAAACATGATTTGAGTTTTGAAAAGGGTTTACAAATTAAGATTCTTTCAAATTCAAGTGTTCAATATTAAAAAAAAAATCGAAACATCAAATTGATGACAAATGACGACAAATACTGCTGAATTTGTCGCACTGAAATATTTTAATTTGGAATTAATTAATTTAAATTAATTCAAGTTGTGCAATTTCAAAAACAGGATTTTACCGTTTTTTAAAAAAAAAGTTACAAATTAAGATTTTCAATACAATTTTAGATGAAATCCAAATTATGAAAAAAGAAAATCAAGTATATAAAAAAGTACAAAATTAGAAATCACCTGGCGATTTTAGAATGGAAATCAACCCACATTAATTCACATATTTTAAATTTGAATATTTCACTGTAGCGGTATTTAAGTATTTAGTAGTGGTTAAATTTCACAATTTGGTATCCAGTTGATTAAAAATAAATTATCAGGGCATTAATATGCTTCCATACAACACATATGCACACACACAGAGAGAGAGAGAGAGAGCTGATAGCCGTTAGCTTAGCGGTCAGAGTGAGGATTGCACTCCTAAAAGCCATATCCAACAGGACAGCGATGCTTTGCTGCACAAAGTTTATATATCGTGTTATGATGTTTTTGAATTCTTTATTATATCAAATTGATATTCTTGGATGTCTGCAGCTCTATTTAATAAGATAACAGTAATATAATAAAAAAGAAGCAGAGAGGTGATTTTCTATTAAACATTCAGGGAGATTTTAAGTTAAAAAACACAAGAATTCCCTTTAAAAAGGTCAGCCAACATTATATCACAAATTACTGGTGATTATTAAAATATGCAGTATTTACAGTGGTGGAAGTAAAACTACAAGAAATGTAAAAATATATATATACTCATTACAAATCCTTCATCTAAATCTCAGTAATGAAGTGGGGTAGAAGTATAAAATAGCAGAAAATAGAAATACTCCAGTGAAGTACCTCAGAATTGTTCTTAAGTAGAGTAAACTGTATGTGTACGGAGACTCTGCCGGGACGTTTTGGACATTTTGAATAAGTTGTGCCTTGTACCTAAAAACAGCGCCACAATAAGAGCCTGCCCAGAGCAGCTGCAGTGTTTGTATGTTAAAGAGACGGCGAGGAGGCCGAGGTCGTTCACATTTGAATATTTTGGTTTTAAAACTGTATATTTGGAGCTTGAACCCTCAGCCGACGGTCCGTCTGTGTGTCCCGACGCTAATTACAAACAGCTGTATGAACTACACAGTGATGTCTGATGAAAGAGGGCAGAGCCCAGATGTGTGTTTTCTGTTGTTGGTCGGATTAACCGCTCCAGTATATAAATAAAGACGCTGAAGGACCGGAGAGCCAGGAGCTCGTCCTCTAAAGGCTCAAAGTAAACTGGTTTGATTCTTTGGCTAGTGACTGCCTGGACGCCCCAATGAGATGATTTCATTTGTATTTGACATGAGTGAATGTCCTCTGTACTGTAGATGTACACTCCAATCCCTCTTTATGTGCTTCTAATAACCACGAGTTAAATTAATAAATACTCTACGGAGATTGTTAGCGGCATAAGCTGGCCTTTTTGTCGCCACTTGGAGACAACGTTTCTCAGAAGAACTACGTGCACAGTCAGAGATCGAGTACAGCAAACTCCCCTCACTCACTAACGTGGTAGTATTTGTATTTTGCAGAAAAACATACAAAATAAAAACATGCTCTGTTACAAACATCTCGGTGTGGTTTTGTCGTCCTTGTCAAGTATAGTAGTATAGTAAGTATAGTAGTATAGTAGTATAGTGAGTATAGTAGTATAGTAGTATAGTGAGTATAGGAGTATAGTAGTATAGTAGTATAGTGAGTATAGTAGTATAGTAGTATAGTGAGTATAGGAGTATAGTAAGTATAGTAGTATAGTAGTATAGTAGTATAGTGAGTATAGTAGTATAGTAGTATAGTGAGTATAGGAGTATAGTAGTATAGTGAGTATAGTAGTATAGTAGTATAGTGAGTATAGTAGTATGTGAGTATAGTAGTATAGTAGTATAGTGAGTATAGTAGTATAGTAGTATAGTGAGTATAGGAGTATAGTAAGTATAGTAGTATAGTGAGTATAGTAGTATAGTAGTATAGTAGTATAGTGAGTATAGTAGGAGTATAGTAGTATAGTGAGTATAGGAGTATAGTAAGTATAGTAGTATAGTAGTATAGTGAGTATAGTAGTATAGTAGTATAGTAGTAGTATAGTGAGTATAGTAGTATAGTAGTAGTATAGTAGTATAGTGAGTATAGTAGTATAGTGAGTATAGTAGTATAGTGAGTATAGGAGTATAGTAAGTATAGTAGTATAGTAGTATAGTAGTATAGTGAGTATAGGAGTATAGGAGTATAGTAGTATAGTGAGTATAGTAGTATAGTAGTATAGTGAGTATAGTAGTATAGTAGTATAGTGAGTATAGGAGTATAGTAGTATAGTGAGTATAGGAGTATAGTAGTATAGTGAGTATAGGAGTATAGTAGTATAGTAGTATAGTGAGTATAGTAGTATAGTAGTATAGTGAGTATAGGAGTATAGGAGTATAGTAGTATAGTGAGTATAGTAGTATAGTGAGTATAGTAGTATAGTGAGTATAGTGAGTATAGGAGTATAGTAAGTATAGTAGTATAGTAGTATAGTGAGTATAGTAGTATAGTAGGAGTATAGTAGTATAGTAGTAGTATAGTAGTATAGTAGGAGTATAGTAGTATAGTGAGTATAGTAGTATAGTAGGAGTATAGTAGTATAGTAGTATAGTAGTATAGTGAGTATAGTAGTATAGTGAGTATAGTATAGTAGTATAGTGAGTATAGTAGTAGTATAGTAGTATAGTAGTATAGTGAGTATAGTAGTATAGTAGTATAGTGAGTATAGTAGTATAGTGAGTATAGTAGTAGTATAGTAGTATAGTGAGTATAGTAGTATAGTGAGTATAGTAGTAGTATAGTAGTATAGTAGTATAGTGAGTATAGTAGTATAGTAGTATAGTGAGTATAGTAGTATAGTGAGTATAGTAGTATAGTAGGAGTATAGTAGTATAGTGAGTATGTGAGTATAGTAGTATAGTGAGTATAGTAGTAGTATAGTAGTATAGTAGTATAGTGAGTATAGTAGTATAGTAGTATAGGTGAGTATAGTAGTATAGTGAGTATAGTAGAGATATAGTGAGTATAGTAGGAGTATAGTAGTATAGTGAGTATAGTAGTATAGTAGTATAGTGAGTATAGTATAGTGAGTATAGTGAGTATAGTAGTATAGTGAGTATAGTAAGAGTATAGTGAGTATAGAGAGTATATGAGTATAGTAGTATAGTGAGTATAGTAGTATAGTAGGAGTATAGTAGTATAGTGAGTATAGTAGTATAGTAGGAGTATAGTAGTATATAAGTAGTATAGTGAGTATAGTAGTATAGTAGTATAGTGAGTATAGTAGTATAGTAGTATAGTGAGTATAGTAGTATAGTAGTATAGTGAGTATAGTATAGTAGTATAGTGAGTATAGTAGTATAGTAGTATAGTGAGTATAGTAGTATAGTGAGTATAGTAGTATAGTAGTATAGTGAGTATAGTATAGTAGTATAGTGAGTATAGTAGTATAGTAGTATAGTAGTATAGTGAGTATAGTAGTAGTATAGTAGTATAGTGAGTATAGTAGTATAGTGAGTATAGTAGTATAGTGAGTATAGTAGTATAGTAGTATAGTGAGTATAGTATAGTAGTATAGTGAGTATAGTAGTATAGTAGTATAGTAGTATAGTTAGTATAGTGAGTATAGTGAGTATAGTAGTATAGTAGTATAGTAGGAGTATAGTAGTATAGTGAGTATAGTAGTATAGTAGGAGTATAGTAGTATAGTGAGTATAGTAGTATAGTAGGAGTATAGTAGTATAGTGAGTATAGTAGACCATAAAATGTCATATTATAGTTAGTATGCTGTGACACAGTCATGAAACAGGTATAGTATATCATAAAGAGTCATTAAGTCAGTATAATATGTCATTAAAGGTCATAAAGTTGTATTGTGATTTGCCATTATAAAGTCATAAAATAGTCGTAGTGCAATATGTTGTTAAACAGTCATGAAGTCATAGTATAGTATTCCATTAAGAAATAATTAAAAAAGTCAAAGTATATAATTCCATAAAAAATAATATAAAAAGTCATAGTATAATATTGCATTAAATAAAAATTTAAAAAGTCATAGTTTAGTATTCAACAATTATTTTTTTAAAAAGTCATAAAAGTCATAGTATAGTATACCATAAAAATAATTTAAAAAGTCATAGTATATTATTCCCTCAAAAAAACAATTTAAAAAGTCACAGTAGTATTCCATTAAAAATAATTAAAAAGTCATAGTATATTATTCCCTCAAAAAAACAATTTAAAAAGTCACAGTAGTATTCCATTAAAAATAATTAAAAAGTCATAGTATAGTATCGAACAAAAAATAATTAAAAAAGTTAGAATAGTATTCCATAAAAAATTATTTAAAGTCATAAAAATAATTAAAAAATTATGAAATATACATATAATAGATATAAAAATATAATATATATACATAGTATAAAAAATCATAATATAGTATGTTGTTAAAAGTCATAAAAAGTCACAGTATAGTATGTAAAGAAAAAGTCATATAAAACAGTCTTTCAAAATTCAATTCAAAATATACATAACAAAAGTGTTTATCTCCCAAAAATGAAAAACTAAAAAAGGGGCTGTGAAAGCAATATTTAGACAATAATTTAGAGACACACAACCGACAGAAATTATAATTTAACATTTAAATTAATTAATAAAAAGTTACTTTATGTTATTTTTTTGTGTCTTGTGAAACATTTCTCCTTCAGCCAACTTCAGAGCTGTGAATCTGGACTCAGTATTTCTAGATTCTCAGCTACAGCTCTGTGTAGTAGTAGTAGTAGATTTATTATAAACAGCCATAATTTCACATTATAACATGATGATGTCTGACTGCCAGGGGGCGCCACACACTCTTATATCACCTCCTACTCTTCAAATGATGCTGCTGACCGGATCAGTTTCATATTTTACACTTTTCTCTCATCTTTGTTTCCAATATTTCACTAAAGATAATCATTGAAATTAAATTATGTGAGAATGTGAAATGTCTCTTTGGTGAAACATATATTAAAAGAGGTCACAAACCAAATGCATTAAATGCATTGAAACGGCCCCGATGGAGCTGACCATGGATGATAAAGAGAAGCTGACGGAGAGCTAGAGACCACCTTGGAGAAGTTAGAGGAAGTAGACACGTGGGACTACGTCTGGTTTTCAAAATAAGGTGTTAACAAATGGAACTGTATATACTAAATACATCTATTTTTTAAATCGCAATAAATTGTAATATCGAATCGCAATATTTAAAAATGAGGGAAATGTCTTCATTCTTTCATTTTTGGGTTGCTGGATAAAAAAATGTAATAAATAATTCCTAACAATGATCCTGATATATTTGACTTCAGGACGTCTCTGACTACATACAGGCTGAAAGTCAAACATATTTACTGGATTCATTTAGAGATTTTCCAAAGTAAAAGTCCCTAGAAGTGGATGATACATCTTTTTCTCATGGTCTAGTGCCGCGGTCAGCAACCTGCGTCTCTTCAGCTCCTCTCCAGCGGCTCCCTGTGGATTTTAAAAACATTTGGGGAAATGAATAACTGTTTTTTTGTTTACTTTTTAAAATGTTGTTTATCATTGTTGTAGGTCTACGGTACGGCGGTACGGCGGTACGGCGGTACGACGGTACAACGGTACGGCGGTACGGCGGTACGGCGGTACGGCGGTACGGCGGTACGGCGGTACGGCGGAGTATTAGGGCCACACTGAGGGAAAAATAAATAAATCGGAGATTTCGGTTATAAAGTCATAATATTATAAAGTAGTAATTTTACGTATTATTTTCTTTTTTTCTCGTAAAGTTATGACTTTATTCTCGTAATCTTCTGACTCTATTGTGTAAATCTCAGATGTGTTTTCCCTCAGTGTGGCCCTAATACTCCGTAGTACATTGTCTCTTTGGTCCTCACTGCATTAGACTTATATACTATATACTTAGACTATAAACTGAGTTACCTTCATCACAATGATCACATGTTTTGCGGCTCCAGACTTTTGATAGTAAAGGTTGCTGACTCCTGTTCTAGTGCAATACATATCAAATCAGCACCCAAGTATCGTGATAGCATCCAATCAGGAGATGGGTGAATCGTCCCAGCCCTAGTTTTGAACTTGTAATGGAGTATTTTATTTTGTTGTACTGGTAATTTTACTCAAGTAAAGGATCTGAATACTTCTTCCACCGCTGTATATGACTGCAAGTAAACCTCACATCCATTATTATCTCTACACAAGTTGGAACTTGAGACTAATCGACCGCTTCAGAGTCAGTGCACATCTCAGAAAGACGCACTTCTTCTTCTATGAAACATATCTTTATAGTTTTACCTTGACTCTTAATTACAGCGGCTGTGGCATAACGAGAACTAAAAACCTCCCTGCGCACACACACACACACACACACACACACACACACACACACACTCACACACTCACACACACACACACACACACACACACACACAAAGCAGAGGTCACATGAACTATGTTTTGGCTTCTACCGTACGGGCTGCGTCGGTCCGGCTGATAAACAGAAACTGGTTTGAGCTGGATGCAGAACGGCAGAACGGCAGACAGACAGACAGACAGACAGACAGACAGACAGACAGACAGACAGACAGACAGACAGACAGCAGAGTGAACATGTTGCCATGAAAGATAAAGCTTTGTTGTTGTTTCCCCGCCGGCTGGGAAAGGTGTCGTCTCTTTGTCTTGGATTACTGAATTGCTGGTATGAGAGACACATGATCCTCAGGAAGAACAAAACACACAGAAAACTAGATATGTAGAACTTATATATACTGTATATATATATATATATATATATATATATATATATATATATGTATGTAGGTAATGTTTACTAAAGTCAGGCTTGGAATAATTTGTTCAAGTTGCATATGCATCAGCACGTGCACACATAAACGCACATATGCACAAGGTACTCTGCAGGCATCTGGGCCGGAGGCCAGTTCACATGGTGTCCTTGACGACTTCTAAACACAGCTCAGGTTTGCTGCGTGCACATCAGCCAAGAAATAAAGCTTTATTTGAATCAAAACGTGCACAAAACACTTTCTGTTGTCGTGCGGAGTCGACCGGTTTCGAGCGGCTGCTGCAAAAAAACCTGCTGAAACCTGCTGAAACCGTCGCCCTTTATATTGGCATCCCGCTCATGAGCACACACGGCCCGGCCAACAATCTATGGACGTTACCCAGACCGCCAAAAATAAACACGAGCTGTCTGCGTTTCTATCGGAGGCTGTGAGGCAGAATTTATGAGCGGTTGGTTCTTTAAAAACCTCAGCAAGAAACCAGTTCTCAATCACAACAAGCCAACAGCCACAACAGAGGAAATAAGACAAAGTACATTTACTCAAGTAAAAAGTTGAGGCTTTCTTAAATGCTGTCCATATATACAGTAAGTTATGATAAAACTATGAGTTCTCTACCTCCCTTTATTATAACATCCTTCAGAGAACAGGAAACCAGTAAACCACAGGAAGATATAACCACAACCAACTCAGGCAAAAGAGTATTCAAGTTTATCACTTTACACTTTAACAACCAAAAAGCTCAACTGCTGCATGCATTTCATTATTTTAAATAACACCAATGCAAATAAACACAGAGATCCAGCAGCATAATACAAATCTGAGCAGGAAGTAGGGCTGCACAATTAATCCCATATTCAATTTTATTTTTCCTCTTAAACTTCTGACTATATTCCCATAATATTACGACTATATTCTCATAATAATACGACTATATTCTCATAATAATACGACTATATTCTCATGATAATACGACTATATTCTCATAATAATACGACTATATTCTCATAATAATACGACTATATTCTCATGATAATACGACTATATTCTCATAATAATACGACTATATTCTCATAATAATACGACTATATTCTCATAATATTACGACTATATTCTCATAATAATACGACTATATTCTCATAATATTACGACTATATTCTCATAATAATACGACTATATTCTCATAATAATACGACTATATTCTCATGATAATACGACTATATTCTCATAATAATATGACTATATTCTCATAATAATACGACTATATTCTCATGATAATACGACTATATTCTCATAATAATATGACTATATTCTCATAATAATACGACTATATTCTCATGATAATACGACTATATTCTCATAATATTACGACTATATTCTCATAATAATACGACTATATTCTCATAATAATACGACTATATTCTCATAATAATACGACTATATTCTCATGATAATACGACTATATTCTCATAATAATACGACTATATTCTCATAATAATACGACTATATTCTCATGATAATACGACTATATTCTCATAATAATATGACTATATTCTCATAATAATATGACTATTCTCATAATATTACGACTATATTCTCATAATAATACGACTATATTCTCATAATATTACGACTATATTCTCATAATAATACGACTATATTCTCATAATAATACGACTATATTCTCATGATAATACGACTATATTCTCATAATAATATGACTATATTCTCATAATA
>NC_133813.1:1597738-1610238 GCF_043250625.1 Sebastes fasciatus
TCCCTCTATTTCTTTACAAGCTGACACACTGTCTCCATTAAAAGTATGCCGAATTATCTGTTATCAGCTCCTGTCTGCAGTGTACTCATGCATGTACAGACAACCATCACTGGATTACTGTGATACTGAAGGAAGTTGAGTTGAGTCAGGCGAGTTCTGCAGTAAAAAGGAGCGCCTTTATTCTATGAATTGTAAACTGGTTTATGGGCTTTTTATTCTCGATAGACAACATAGATAATTACATCCTCGGACAGATGAAGTCACACTGAATCTAAAAACAAGTGTAACATGTTTGTGAGTTCAGACTTGACTGAGTTATGACTCCGGGAAGAAGTGCAATTATTTATGCAAACTGCGTCACTTGGTGGCAAGAGTTCAATACGACGGTTTATAAGAAGTGGACGTAGTCATCGTGATGTCACCCGTTGATTTGTGGACTGCCGCTTTGAAGCCTCGAGTTCGGCATTTTGTCCGTCACCATCTTGTTTTTTTGCAACCAGAAGTGACACTAGGGGGTGGAGCTAAGTACTACTGAACGCTGAATAAGACATTTTTAGGCGACCAAAAAGGTTATAATTATGGCTGTCAATTGATTAAAATCTTTAATTGCGATTAATCGCCCCATCGTCCATAATATGCCAAAATGTAGCGTAAGTTTGGAGCATTATTTATCCTTCTACTTGACAAGCTAGTCTGACATGGTAGGTACCGATGGATTCATCAGGTTTTCTAGTTTCATATGATACCAGTATCTTCACTCTTAAAACTAAAATAAACACTACAAACGGCTCATTATTTTATAAAATAAACCTTTTATTTTATCAAAAGTTGATCATGACAGCAATAAGATCATGACAATAATAATATATAACGCACAGAAATGGAATAAAACAGCAACAGAGTATATGAAAAAAACTAGTGCAAAAGAAATCACAAATACAAAAATATATTGCACTTTTTGAAGTTTTAGGTGGAAGAAGTCATGTTTGAACAACATTCTCAATTTTGATATATTCATCTGTAAACATTTTTATCTTTTTTATTTTTATGCTTTACCATTCGTTTTTTTTGCAAGCTTCTTAACACCCGAAAAAAAAAAAATCTACAGCAAGAGAAGCTTTAGTTTCAGAGCAGAACCCGACGACAGGCGACTTGTGGTTCTTTATCTTGGTTGGTCGGAGTTGTGCTTTATCTCTAGACCCTGTCTGGGTTTACACCTGGTCAGTTAAACCAACACACACACCTCTCTCTCTCTCTCACACACACATTCACACACAATCGGAGCTTTACTTTAAGTGCTCGAGGTGGTCGTTTATGTTTCTGCAATATTTGTTTTATGTCTCACAGAATTGGACATTTTCCACCTGAAGTCTGGTTAGTGACAGCGACACCTGCAAGCCCCCAGAAGCCCAAACTACCATTTAATAAGTGAAGATAGCTTTTTTGTCCCGTCTTAAAATGTGCCATTTATAGTAAAGAGTACAATATTCTAAGAGTTTGTGGACAGACTGTACTGTAGCATATAGGCCCGCGGCAATCTGCAGTATATATAAAAACCACCGATAGAAAAAAAACAGTAATTACGGTATGTGCAAAATTCACTGCGAGGCGTGAGGAGGCGTCTTCTGACCGCTGGGAGTGATCGTCAGCCTCGTCACATAGTGGTGTTTGCCTCATCTTGAGCACAGGATATGGAGGATCCAGCATGGCTCGAAAAATCCCTGGTCCATACATCAACGGTCACCGAATACTCTGTCAGCTGACTCTGCCGGGTCAGGGAGGGTCTCGCCTTATTTATGGTGATATATAATCTGGTGAGAAGCTGGCTACGCGGGGCCTGCAGCTGAGGGGTGACGGTGTCTGGTTTGTGCAGAAGCCCTCCGAGCTCACCAAGCTCTCCTCAGCGGGACGGACACGTGTCGAGTCTCCTGACGTCGGCGGCGCCGCACACCTCCACGGGGTCGGGGTAAGGGTCGACCTGAGGGGGTGGGGGGGCACAGAGACAGAGCGCCATCTTTACAGGCTGCAACTCAACAAGTCAAAGATGTCTACTTAGAATTGATCAGCTTTCACGCAGAGAGATGCTCAGCTTAGCTTAGCTTAGCACAAAGACTGGAAACAGAGGGAAACAGCTAGCGTGGCTCTCTGCAAAAGCAACAAAATCCACAACAAATCTGCCTCTAAATCTCTCTGATTAACACAATCTCCTGTGTTCATCCAAAAACAAACAAATCACCGTTATACAGAGTTAAGACAGATTTAACATATAAGAGGTGTGCTGGAGCAACTTACAGAAATGATTTAAAGTCACTTCTAGAAGATCTGGAAAATAATACTCTTCATCAATAAGTTTGCTTTTAAATGTACGATGTTTTACTTACAGTAAGAAGTAGTAGTAGAAAATCAAACCTGTTTATGTATCTGAACTGGGTTTTGTCTATATTCTCTCTTATCTGGATATTTTGTATATTTTGTATATTTTTTTACTGCATCTTAACTGTATATGTTGTATATGTTGTATACTCTCTTACAGTGTGTGACAGTCTGTGTATGGTGTATTTATTTGTGTGTGTACTGTACATGTGTATTGAGCGTACCTCAGCGTAGAGTGGCGGCGGCAGATATCTGAACTCTGTGATGTACGTCAGCAGAGATCCCCGGTCGGACCGATCACAGCCGTGCAGACAGTCCCGTCTGTGAGACTCTGATATGGCGAGGTCGCTGTAACTCGGCGGAGCTGCAACAGACAAGCGAGCGTTAGAGATCCTCGCGTAGCGTAGCTTAGCTTAGCATAAAGAATGGAAACGGGTGGAAACAGTTAGCCTAACATGTTTGTTTATACTTATATTAGGAGAGAAGAGAAGATAGATATAGAAAAGGAAATGAAAAAAATAAATAATTAAAAATAAAATAAAAATGAGGGATAAAGTTAGAAAATAGAAATAAAAGAATAAAAAAATAGAATAGGAATAATTATAAACAAAAACAAAAAAAATAGAAAAAAATAAATAGGGAAAAAATAAAATAAAATAAAAAAATAAATAAAAATGAGATAAAGTTAGAAAATAGAAATAAAAAAAAAAATAGAATAGGAATAATAATAAACAAAAATAAATTTGAAAAAAATAGAGAAGAGAAAAAAAAAAAAATGAGAGATGAAGTTAGAAACTAGAAATAAAAGAATAAAAAAATAGAATAAAATATATAAAAAATAAATAGAGAAAACTAAATAGGGACAAAATAAAATAAAATAAAATAAAATGTTAGAGATCCTCGTGTAGCGGGTGATCTCATGTTCCTCCTACCCTCGGGTCTCTCCGACAGGCCCAGCCAGCTCAAAGTGCTGCAGTTGCTGCTGATGCTGGAGGTGCGGGTGGTGCAGGCGTGCAGCGGTATGGTCCCTATCACCAACGGCAACGAGAGAGACAAATTCAACCCGCCGGGAACGTCCACGTACACCTGCAGGCAGAAAAAACATGAAACAGGGAAGAACATTTTGGTCTCAGTGGGAGCCAGTTGGACCGGTTCATATCGGAGTATTTTCATATACACATGACCTGAAGTGAATTATACACAACCTGTCACACTCTGTACTCTGTACCGTATAACTGTACCATAACACTTTAACAGCTCCTTCCTGATCCATCTGCACCTATATTACCCTCCTAATAATAATAATAATAATTATAATAATAATAATAATAATAATTATAATAATTATAATAATAATAATTATAATAATAATAATAATAATAATATCACACTTTGGGACTCTAAGCAACACTGCTGCCTAAAAATATAGTTGTTTTTTTTATTGTTCCTGTTTATTTATTTAACAAAGTTGTAGGTTGTAGTTTTTAGGGTGTTATGAGCTAATTATTAGTAGTTTTTCTTGCATTACTTATTTGTTATTTTTATGCAGGTTATCAGTTATTATTAGTTTTAATGTGTTTTTAGCTAGTTATTAGTTTTTATTGTGTTTTTAGAAGGTTATCAGTAGTTTAATAGCTATTAATATTAGTTTTTAGAATGATTTTAGTAGGTTATTAGGAGGTTTTTATTAGTTTTTAGTGTGTTTTTAACAGGTTATTAGTAAGTTTATAGCTGTTATTATTAGTTTTAATGTGTTTTTTGCTAGTTATTGGTCGGTTATTAGCAAATTATTATTAGTTTGTTTGTTTTTAGCTGTTATTATTAGTTTTAGTGTGCTTTTAGCTGTTACTGTTAGTTTTTAGAGTGTTTTTAGAAGGTTATTAGGAGGTTTTTATTGTTTTTTATTGTGTTTTAACAGGTTATCAGTAGGTTATTAGCTGTTATTATTAGTTTTGAATATGTTTTTGAATGTTATTTTAGTTTTTAGAATGTTTTTATTAGGTTATTAGGAGGTTTTTATTAGTTTTTAGTGTGTTTTTAGCAGATTATTGGTAGGTTATTAGCAAGTTATTATTAGTTTTTTTGTTTTTAGCCAGCTGTTATTAGTTTTTAGAGTGTTTTTAGTAGGTTATTAGCAAGTTGTTATTAGTTTTTAGAGTGTATTAGCAGGTTATTATTAATTTTTAGTGTGTTTTTAGAAGGTTATTAGTATACAGTTTTTGGTCATTTTTACTGTGTTACTTTATTGTTATTTTTATTATGAAAACGGTTTTAAATTTGAGCCCGGTAGATTAATATTATAACGTGGGGCTCCATAGTTTAACTGAGTAGTGAGTTTGAATGCAGTACGTTTACTTGTAACAGAGTATTTGTTTTACAGTGTGATACTTTCACTACAGTAAAGGATCAGAGTACTTCTGGTCTACACATGGTGGCTCTCAGGACTCACCACCAGGGCGTACTCCACTCTGATGATGGGACAGTCCAGGATGGAGGGCGACACCGGGGGGATCTTCAGCAGCTTGCCCTCCCAGCTCTGACTCTTCCCCTGCAGCAGAGGGTCTCCTCTCAGATTGGACACCAGCTGCTGGATCTGCTTGCCCTTGCCCTTGGCGAAGAAGGTCTGGGTCTGGTACAGGGCGGCCTTGGGCACCACGACCCGGGACGAACAGTTCTCCACCTCGGCGAAGATTTGGATCGACTCGCCTTGGAGAGAAGGGAGAAGAGATCAGTCTGTCGGACTGAGAGAGAAGTGGAATAAGTGAAGAGTCTCGGGAGTAAAGAAGAAGAAGAAGAGTTGGAGGAGGAGGAGTGAGGAGGAGGAGGAGGAGGAGGAGGAGGAGGAGGAGGAGTGAGGAGGAGGAGGAGGGAGGAGGAGGAGGCGGAGGAGGAGGAGGAGGAGGAGGAGGAGGAGGAGTGAGGAGGAGGAGGAGGGAGGAGGAGGAGGAGGAGGAGGAGGAGGATTGAGGAGGAGGAGGAGGAGTGAGGAGGAGGAGGATGAGGAGGAGGAGGAGGAGGCGGAGGAGTGAGGAGGCGGAGGAGGAGGAGGAGTGAGGAGGAGGAGGCGGAGGAGGGAGGAGGAGGAGGAGGAGGAGGAGGAGGAGGAGGAGGAGGAGGAGGAGTGAGGAGGAGGAGGAGGAGGAGGAGGAGGATTGAGGAGGAGGAGGAGGAGGAGGAGGAGGCGGAGGAGTGAGGAGGAGGAGGCGGAGGAGGAGGAGGAGGAGGAGGAGTGAGGAGGAGGAGGAGGAGGAGGAGGAGGCGGAGGAGTGAGGAGGCGGAGGAGGAGGAGGAGGAGGAGGAGTTAGGAGGAGGAGGAGTGAGGAGGAGGAGGCGGAGGAGGAGGAGGAGGAGGCGGAGGAGTGAGGAGGAGGAGGCGGAGGAGGAGGAGGAGTGAGGAGGAGGAGGAGGAGGAGGAGGAGGAGGAGGAGGAGGCGGAGGAGGAGGAGGAGGAGTGAGGAGTGAGGAGGAGGAGGAGGAGGAGTGAGGAGGAGGAGGAGGAAGAGGAGGAGGAGTGAGGAGGAGGAGGAGGAGGCGGAGGAGGAGGAGGAGTGGCTCACCTGGTGTGTAGCCCTTTCGCTCGATCTTGGCGCTGAGGGAGATCGGACCTGAAGCACAGAACCAGCAGCACAGCGTCTTCTCCTTTGTACCAGCCTGAGGGGCCTGAAGCACAAAACCACCGACAACGTCACAACAGCTCCCGCCTTCTTAAAGACACATTATGAGAAATAAGCTCATTCACACACACAAGCCGGTTAGCTTAGCTTAGCATAATGACTGGAAACGGGGGGAAACAGCTAGCCTGACATGTTTGTTTATACTTATATTAGGAGAGAAGAGAAGAGAAATATAGAGGAGGAATTGAAAATAAATAAATAAATAAATAAAAATCAGAATTAAAAGAATACAAAATAGAATAATAATAAACAAAAATAAATAAAAAATAAATCGGGAAAAACATAAAATAAAATAAAAATGAGAGACAGAGTTAAAAAATAGAGATAAAAGAATAAAACAAATAGAGTAGGAAAAATAATAGAAAAAAATAAATCAATAAAAACTAAATAGGGAAAAATTAAATAAAAATAAAATGAAAATGAGAGATAAAGTTAGAAAATAGAAATAAAAGAATAAAAAAATAGAATAGGAAAAATAATAAACAAAAATCAATAAAAACCAAATAGGGGAAAAATAAAATCAAATATAATTAAAAAAAGAGAGATAAAGTTAGAATATAGAAATAAAAGAATAAAAGAAATAGAATAAGAAAAATAATAAACAAAAAACTAAAAATAGAGAAAACTAAATAGGGAAGAAATAAAATAAAAATAAAATGAAAAAGAGAGATAAAGTTAGAAAATAGAAATAAAAGAATCAAAAAATGGAATAGGAATAATAATAAACAAACAAAAATGAATAGAAAAATAAAAAAAGTAAAGTTTTTTACATACTCATTTAGTTTGGGGGGGGGGGGGGGGGTTATATAATTTTTCTTTAATACATAAAAAACAAAATGTAAAAACACAAGTTGTGTTAGTTTAATGTTTTCCAATGAAAATGAGAATAATGCTGTAGAAATGATCATCCTCTCTAATATGGTAAATCATCATATTGCAGTAGTACTCCTACCAGCAGCAGCGGCGTGTTGATGTCGATGTGCTCGAACACAATGAACTCTTTCTTCACTTTGACCGGCAGCAGCCACGGACGGTGGAGTTCAGCTTTCACCCAGTACCGCACGCTGCCGTGCTTCCCCTCGAAGGAAGTGGCCAGAGCCCTGACACACGGGAGGGGAAACAGAGTGTTGTTAGTACTACTGCGGTTGTGTACTGTAACTGGGTATCTGGGTATTTACTGCAGCGGTGGACGAAGTACTCAGATCCTTTACTTGAGCAAAAAGTACCACAACAACGATGTTAAAATACTCAATTAGCAGCAAACTCCTGCAGTCATAATCCTGTTTACGTAAAAGAAGTATCATCAGCTAAATGTACTTAAAGTATCAGTAGTGAAAGTACTCATTGTGCAGTATAATGTACTTAAAGTATCAGTAGTAAAAGTACTCATTGTGCAGTAAAATGTACTTAAAGTATCAGTAGTAAAAGTACTCATTATGCAGTATAATGTACTTAAAGTATCAGTAGTAAAAGTACTCATTGTGCAGTAAAATGTACTTAAAGTATCAGTAGTAAAAGTACTCATTATGCAGTATAATGTACTTAAAGTATCAGTAGTAAAAGTACTCATTATGCAGTATAATGTACTTAAAGTATCAGTAGTAAAAGTACTCATTATGCAGTAAAATGTACTTGAGTATCAGTAGTAAAAGTACTCATTATGCAGTATAATGTACTTAAAGTATCAGTAGTAAAAGTACTCATTATGCAGTAAAATGTACTTAAGTATCAGTAGTAAAAGTACTCATTATGCAGTAAAATGTACTTAAAGTATCAGTAGTAAAAGTACTCATTGTGCAGTAAAATGTACTTAAAGTATCAGTAGTAAAAGTACTCATTATGCAGTAAAATGTACTTAAAGTATCAGTAGTAAAAGTACTCATTATGCAGTAAAATGTACTTAAAGTATCAGTAGTAAAAGTACTCATTATGCAGTATAATGTACTTAAAGTATCAGTAGTAAAAGTACTCATTATGCAGTATAATGTACTTAAAGTATCAGTAGTAAAAGTACTCATTGTGCAGTAAAATGTACTTAAAGTATCAGTAGTAAAAGTACTCATTATGCAGTAAAATGTACTTAAAGTATCAGTAGTAAAAGTACTCATTGTGCAGTAAAATGTACTTAAAGTATCAGTAGTAAAAGTACTCATTATGCAGTAAAATGTACTTAAAGTATCAGTAGTAAAAGTACTCATTATGCAGTATAATGTACTTAAAGTATCAGTAGTAAAAGTACTCATTGTGCAGTAAAATGTACTTAAAGTATCAGTAGTAAAAGTACTCATTATGCAGTAAACGTACTTAAAGTATCAGTAGTAAAAGTACTCATTATGCAGTAAAATGTACTTAAAGTATCAGTAGTAAAAGTACTCATTATGCAGTAAAATGTACTTAAAGTATCAGTAGTAAAAGTACTCATTATGCAGTAAAATGTACTTAAAGTATCAGTAGTAAAAGTACTCATTATGCAGTAAACGTACTTAAAGTATCAGTAGTAAAAGTACTCATTATGCAGTAAAATGTACTTAAAGTATCAGTAGTAAAAGTACTCATTATGCAGTAAACGTACTTAAAGTATCAGTAGTAAAAGTACTCATTGTGCAGTATAATGTACTTAAAGTATCAGTAGTAAAAGTACTCATTATGCAGTATAATGTACTTAAAGTATCAGTAGTAAAAGTACTCATTGTGCAGTAAAATGTACTTAAAGTATCAGTAGTAAAAGTACTCATTATGCAGTAAAATGTACTTAAAGTATCAGTAGTAAAAGTACTCATTGTGCAGTAAAATGTACTTAAAGTATCAGTAGTAAAAGTACTCATTATGCAGTAACATGTACTTAAAGTATCAGTAGTAAAAGTACTCATTGTGCAGTATAATGTACTTAAAGTATCAGTAGTAAAAGTACTCATTATGCAGTATAATGTACTTAAAGTATCAGTAGTAAAAGTACTCATTGTGCAGTAAAATGTACTTAAAGTATCAGTAGTAAAAGTACTCATTATGCAGTAAAATGTACTTAAAGTATCAGTAGTAAAAGTACTCATTGTGCAGTAAAATGTACTTAAAGTATCAGTAGTAAAAGTACTCATTATGCAGTAAAATGTACTTAAAGTATCAGTAGTAAAAGTACTCATTGTGCAGTATAATGTACTTAAAGTATCAGTAGTAAAAGTACTCATTATGCAGTAAACGTACTTAAAGTATCAGTAGTAAAAGTACTCATTATGCAGTAAAATGTACTTAAAGTATCAGTAGTAAAAGTACTCATTATGCAGTAAACGTACTTAAAGTATCAGTAGTAAAAGTACTCATTATGCAGTAAAATGTACTTAAAGTATCAGTAGTAAAAGTACTCATTGTGCAGTATAATGTACTTAAAGTATCAGTAGTAAAAGTACTCATTATGCAGTAAACGTACTTAAAGTATCAGTAGTAAAAGTACTCATTATGCAGTAAAATGTACTTAAAGTATCAGTAGTAAAAGTACTCATTATGCAGTAAAATGTACTTAAAGTATCAGTAGTAAAAGTACTCATTGTGCAGTATAATGTACTTAAGTATCAGTAGTAAAAGTACTCATTATGCAGTAAAATGTACTTAAAGTATCAGTAGTAAAAGTACTCATTATGCAGTAAAATGTACTTAAAGTATCAGTAGTAAAAGTACTCATTATGCAGTAAAATGTACTTAAAGTATCAGTAGTAAAAGTACTCATTATGCAGTAAAATGTACTTAAAGTATCAGTAGTAAAAGTACTCATTGTGCAGTAAAATGTACTTAAAGTATCAGTAGTAAAAGTACTCATTATGCAGTAAAATGTACTTAAAGTATCAGTAGTAAAAGTACTCATTGTGCAGTATAATGTACTTAAAGTATCAGTAGTAAAAGTACTCATTATGCAGTAAACGTACTTAAAGTATCAGTAGTAAAAGTACTCATTATGCAGTATAATGTACTTAAAGTATCAGTAGTAAAAGTACTCATTATGCAGTAAAATGTACTTAAAGTATCAGTAGTAAAAGTACTCATTATGCAGTATAATGTACTTAAAGTATCAGTAGTAAAAGTACTCATTATGCAGTAAAATGTACTTAAAGTATCAGTAGTAAAAGTACTCATTGTGCAGTAAAATGTACTTAAAGTATCAGTAGTAAAAGTACTCATTATGCAGTAAAATGTACTTAAAGTATCAGTAGTAAAAGTACTCATTATGCAGTAAAATGTACTTAAGTATCAGTAGTAAAAGTACTCATTATGCAGTAAAATGTACTTAAAGTATCAGTAGTAAAAGTACTCATTATGCAGTAAAATGTACTTAAAGTATCAGTAGTAAAAGTACTCATTATGCAGTAAAATGTACTTAAAGTATCAGTAGTAAAAGTACTCATTATGCAGTAAAATGTACTTAAAGTATCAGTAGTAAAAGTACTCATTATGCAGTATAATGTACTTAAAGTATCAGTAGTAAAAGTACTCATTATGCAGTAAAATGTACTTAAAGTATCAGTAGTAAAAGTACTCATTGTGCAGTATAATGTACTTAAGTATCAGTAGTAAAAGTACTCATTATGCAGTAAAATGTACTTAAAGTATCAGTAGTAAAAGTACTCATTATGCAGTAAAATGTACTTAAAGTATCAGTAGTAAAAGTACTCATTATGCAGTAAAATGTACTTAAAGTATCAGTAGTAAAAGTACTCATTATGCAGTAAAATGTACTTAAAGTATCAGTAGTAAAAGTACTCATTATGCAGTAAAATGTACTTAAAGTATCAGTAGTAAAAGTACTCATTGTGCAGTATAATGTACTTAAAGTATCAGTAGTAAAAGTACTCATTGTGCAGTAAAATGTACTTAAAGTATCAGTAGTAAAAGTACTCATTATGCAGTATAATGTACTTAAAGTATCAGTAGTAAAAGTACTCATTGTGCAGTAAAATGTACTTAAAGTATCAGTAGTAAAAGTACTCATTATGCAGTATAATGTACTTAAAGTATCAGTAGTAAAAGTACTCATTGTGCAGTATAATGTACTTAAAGTATCAGTAGTAAAAGTACTCATTGTGCAGTAAAATGTACTTAAAGTATCAGTAGCAAAAGTACTCATTGTGCAGTAAATGTACTTAAAGTATCAGTAGTAAAAGTACTCATTATGCAGTATAATGTACTTAAGTATCAGTAGTAAAAGTACTCATTATGCAGTAAAATGTACTTAAAGTATCAGTAGTAAAAGTACTCATTATGCAGTAAAATGTACTTAAAGTATCAGTAGTAAAAGTACTCATTGTGCAGTAAAATGTACTTAAAGTATCAGTAGTAAAAGTACTCATTATGCAGTAAAATGTACTTAAAGTATCAGTAGTAAAAGTACTCATTGTGCAGTATAATGTACTTAAAGTATCAGTAGTAAAAGTACTCATTATGCAGTAAACGTACTTAAAGTATCAGTAGTAAAAGTACTCATTATGCAGTAAAATGTACTTAAAGTATCAGTAGTAAAAGTACTCATTATGCAGTAAACGTACTTAAAGTATCAGTAGTAAAAGTACTCATTATGCAGTAAAATGTACTTAAAGTATCAGTAGTAAAAGTACTCATTGTGCAGTATAATGTACTTAAAGTATCAGTAGTAAAAGTACTCATTATGCAGTAAACGTACTTAAAGTATCAGTAGTAAAAGTACTCATTATGCAGTAAAATGTACTTAAAGTATCAGTAGTAAAAGTACTCATTATGCAGTAAAATGTACTTAAAGTATCAGTAGTAAAAGTACTCATTGTGCAGTATAATGTACTTAAGTATCAGTAGTAAAAGTACTCATTATGCAGTAAAATGTACTTAAAGTATCAGTAGTAAAAGTACTCATTATGCAGTAAAATGTACTTAAAGTATCAGTAGTAAAAGTACTCATTATGCAGTAAAATGTACTTAAAGTATCAGTAGTAAAAGTACTCATTATGCAGTAAAATGTACTTAAAGTATCAGTAGTAAAAGTACTCATTGTGCAGTAAAATGTACTTAAAGTATCAGTAGTAAAAGTACTCATTATGCAGTAAAATGTACTTAAAGTATCAGTAGTAAAAGTACTCATTGTGCAGTATAATGTACTTAAAGTATCAGTAGTAAAAGTACTCATTATGCAGTAAACGTACTTAAAGTATCAGTAGTAAAAGTACTCATTATGCAGTATAATGTACTTAAAGTATCAGTAGTAAAAGTACTCATTATGCAGTAAAATGTACTTAAAGTATCAGTAGTAAAAGTACTCATTATGCAGTATAATGTACTTAAAGTATCAGTAGTAAAAGTACTCATTATGCAGTAAAATGTACTTAAAGTATCAGTAGTAAAAGTACTCATTGTGCAGTAAAATGTACTTAAAGTATCAGTAGTAAAAGTACTCATTATGCAGTAAAATGTACTTAAAGTATCAGTAGTAAAAGTACT